>NW_024740428.1:0-6510 GCF_018991925.1 Homarus americanus | reverse complement strand
GAGTGTTATAATACACGTCGCTAAGGTGTGTTATATTATACGTCGTTAAGGTGAGTGTTATAATACACGTCGTTAAGGAGAGTGTTATAATACACGTCATTAAGGGGAGTGTTATAATACACGTCGCAAAGGTGAGTGTTATAATACACGTCATTAACGGGAGTGTTATATTACACGTCGTTAAGGTGAGTGTTATAATACACGTCATTAAGGGGAGTGTTATAATACACGTCGCTAAGGTGTGTTATATTACACGTCGTTAAGGTGAGTGTTATAATACAAGTCGTTTAGGTGAGTGTTATAATACACGTCATTAAAGGGAGTATTATAATACACGTCATTAAGATGAGTGTTATAATACACGTCGTTAAGGTTGAGTGTTATAATACACGTCGTTAAGGGGAGTGTTATAATACACGTCATTAAGGGGAGTGTTATAATACACGTCATTAAGGTGAGTGTTATAATACACGTCGTTAAGGTGGGAGTACAATACGTCATTAAGGGGAGTGTTATAATACACGTCATTAAGGTGAGTGTTATAATACACGTCGTTAAGGGGAGTGTTATAATACACGTCGTTAAGGTGAGTGTTATAATACACGTCATTAAGGGGAGTGTTATAATACACGTCGTTAAGGTGAGTGTTATATTACACGTCGTTAAGGTGAGTGTTATAATACACGTCGTTAAGGTGAGTGTTATAATACACGTCCTTAAGGTGAGTGTTATAATACACGTCCTTAAGGTGTGTGTTATAATACACGTCGTTAAGGTGAGTGTTATAATACACGTCGTTAAGGTGTGTGTTATAATACACGTCGTTAAGGTGAGTGTTATAATACACGTCGTTAAGGTGAGTGTTATAATATACGTCGTTAAGGGGAGTGTTATAATACACGTCATTAAGGTGAGTGTTATAATACACGTCGTTAAGGTGAGTGTTATAATACACGTCATTAAGGGGAGTGTTATAATACACGTCGCTAAGGTGTGTTATATTACACGTCGTTAAGGTGAGTGTTATAATACACGTCGTTAAGGTGAGTGTTATAATACACGTCATTAAGGGGAGTGTTATAATACACGTCATTAAGGTGAGTGTTATAATACACGTCATTAAGGTGAGTGTTATAATACACGTCGTTAAGGTGAGTGTTATAATACACGTCGTTAAGGGGAGTGTTATAATACACGTCATTAAGGGGAGTGTTATAATACACGTCATTAAGGTGAGTGTTATAATACACGTCGTTAAGGGGAGTGTTATAATACACGTCGTTAAGGTGAGTGTTATAATACACGTCATTAAGGGGAGTGTTATAATACACGTCGTTAAGGTGAGTGTTATAATACACGTCGTTAAGGGAGGTTATAATATATTTTGTTCAGGAGTAAGTATAATACACGTCATTAAGGAGCGTTATAACACACGTCGTTAAGGTGAGTGCTATAACACAATGTTGGCGTGAGTGCTATAACACACGCCGTTAAGGTGAGTGCTATAACACACGTCTTAAGGTGAGTGTTATACACGTCGTTATGATTGTTATAACAACAACGCCGGTTATGCGTGAGTGTTATAATACACGTCGTTAAGGTGAGTATTATAATACACGTCATTAAGGGGAGTGTTATAATACACGTCGCTAAGGTGGGTTATATTACACGTCGTTAAGGTGAGTGTTATAATACACGTCGTTAAGGTGAGTGTTATATTACACGTCATTAAGGGGAGTGTTATAATACACGTCATTAAGGTGAGTGTTATAATACACGTCATTAAGGTGAGTGTTATAATACACGTCGTTAAGGTGAGTGTTATATTACACGTCATTAAGGGGAGTGTTATAATACACGTCATTAAGGTGAGTGTTATAACACACGCCATTAAGGGATATAATACGCTCACATGCGAGTATATAATACACGCCGTTAAGGTGATATAACACGTTAAGGGAGGTTATAACACAACGCTACATAAGAGAGTTATAATACACGTCGTTAAGGTGAGTGTTAGTAACACACGTCGTTAAGGTGAGTGTTATAATACACGTCATTAAGGTGAGTGTTATAATACACGTTAAGGGGAGTGTTATAATAATACGTCATTAAGGTGAGTCTTATAATACACGTCGTTAAGGTGAGTGTTATAATACACGTCGTTAAGGGGAGTAAGTTATAATACACGTCGCTAAGGTATGTTATATTACACGTCGTTAAGGTGAGTAAGAAGTAATACACGTCGTTAAGGTGAGTGTTATAATACACATTAAGGGAGGCAACACGTCATTAAGGTGAGTGTTATAATACGTGTCGTTAAGGTGGAGTGTTATAATGTTACTACGTCATTATGGGAGTGTTATAATGACACGCCGCAAGAGTGTTATAACACACGTCGTTATAAGTATTCCACAGCGCGTCATTAAGGGGAGTGTTATACATGTCGTTAAGGTGAGCAAGTTATAATACACGTCAATAAGGGAGTGTTATACACGTCGCTAAGGTGTGTTATATTATACGTCGTTAAGGTGAGTGTTATATTACACGTCGTTAAGGAGAGTGTTATAACACACGTCGTTAAGGTGAGTGTTATAATACACGTCGCTAAGGTGAGTGTTATAATACACGTCATTAACGGGAGTGTTATATTACACGTCGTTAAGGTGAGTGTTATAATACACGTCATTAAGGGGAGTGTTATAATACACGTCGTTAAGGTGAGTGTTATAATACACGTCATTAAGGGGAGTGTTATAATACACGTCGCTAAGGTGTGTTATATTACACGTCGTTAAGGTGAGTGTTATAATACACGTCGTTAAGGTGAGTGTTATAATACACGTCGTTAAGGGGAGTGTTATATTACACGTCGTTAAGGAGAGTGTTATAATACACGTCGTTAAGGTGAGTGTTATAATACACGTCGTTAAGGGGAGTGTTATATTACACGTCGTTAAGGTGAGTGTTATAATACACGTCGTTAAGGTGAGTATTATAATACACGTCGTTAAGGTGAGTGTTATATTACACGTCGTTAAGGTGAGTGTTATAATACACGTCGTTAAGGTGAGTGTTATAATGCACGTCGTTAAGGTGAGTGTTAGAATACACGTCGTTAAGGGGAGTGTTATATTACACGTCGTTAAGGAGAGTGTTATAACACACGTCGTTAAGGAGAGTGTTATAATACACGTCATTAAGGGGAGTGTTATATTACACGTCGTTAAGGAGAGTGTTATAACACACGTCGTTAAGGTGAGTGTTATAATACACGTCGCTAAGGTGAGTGTTATAATACACGTCATTAAGGGGAGTGTTATATTACACGTCGTTAAGGTGAGTGTTATAATACACGTCGTTAAGGTGAGTGTTATAATACGCGTCATTAAGGTGAGTGTTATAATACACGTCGTTAAGGTGAGTGTTATAATACACGTCATTAAGGGGAGTGTTATAATACACGTCGTTAAGGTGAGTGTTATAATACACGCCATTAAGCGTGGGAGTGTTGGTAACACACGTCGGTGGCAGTGTTATATTGGCGTCGCCAAGGTGCGTTATATTACACGTCGCTAAGGTGTGTAACAACACACGTCGTTGGCGTGGGAGTGTTTTAATACACGCCGTTAAGGTGAGTGTTATATTACACGTCGTTAAGGTGAGTGTTATAATACAAGTCGTTTAGGTGAGTGTTATAATACACGTCATTAAAGGGAGTATTATAATACACGTCATTAAGATGAGTGTTATAATACACGTCGTTAAGGTTGAGTGTTATAATACACGTCGTTAAGGGGAGTGTTATAATACACGTCATTAAGGGGAGTGTTATAATACACGTCATTAAGGTGAGTGTTATAATACACGTCGTTAAGGTGAGTGTTATAATACACGTCATTAAGGTGAGTGTTATAATACACGTCGTTAAGGTGAGTGTTATAATACACGTCATTAAGGGGAGTGTTATAATACACGTCGGTAAGATGTGTTATATTACACGTCGCTAAGGTGTGTTATATTACACGTCGCTAAGGTGAGTGTTATAATACACGTCGCTAAGGTGTGTTATATTACACGTCGCTAAGGTGAGTGTTATAATACACGTCGCTTAGGTGTGTTATATTACACGTCGCTAAGCTGTGTTATATTACACGTCGCTAAGGTGAGTGTTATAATACACGTCGCTAAGGTGTGTTTTATTACACGTCGCTAAGGTGTGTTATATTACACGTCGCTAAGGTGAGTGTTATAATACACGTCGCTAAAGTGTGTTATATTACACGTCGCTAAGGTGAGTGTTATAATACACGTCGCTAAGGTGTGTTATATTACACGTCGGTAAGGTGTGATATAATACACGTCGGTAAGGTGAGTGTTATAATGCACGTCGCTAAGGTGTGTTATATTCCACGTCGCTAAGGTGTGTTATATTCCACGTCGCTAAGGTGTGTTATATTACACGTCGCTGAGGTGTGTTATATTACACGTCGCTAAGGTGTGTTATATTACACGTCGCTAAGGTGTGTTATATTACACGTCGCTGAGGTGTGTTATATTACACGTCGCTGAGGTGTGTTATATTACACGTCGGTAAGGTGAGTGTTATAATACACGTCGTTAAGGTGAGTGTTATAATACACGTCGCTATGGTGTGTTATATTACACGTCGCTGAGGTGAGTGTTATAATACACGTCGCTAAGGTGTGTTATATTACACGTCGCTAAGGTGTGTTATATTACACGTCGCTGAGGCGAGTGTTATAATACACGTCGCTAAGGTGTGTTATATTACACGTCGCTAAGGTGTGTTATAATACATGTCGCTAAGGTGTGTTATAATACACGTCGCTAAGGTGTGTTATATTACACGTCGCTGAGGTGAGTGTTATAATACACGTCGCTAAGATGTGTTATATTACACTTCGCTGAGGTGAGTGTTATAATACACGTCGCTAAGGTGTGTAATAATACACGTCGTTAAGGTGTGTTATAATACACGTCGCTAAGGTGTGTTATATTACACGTCGCTAAGGTGTGTTATATTACACGTCGTTGAGGTGAGTGTTATAATACACGTCGCTAAGGTGTGTAATAATACCCGTCGCTAAGGCAAGTGTTATAATACACGTCGCTAAGGTGAGTGTTATAATACACGTCGCTAAGGTGTGTAATAATACCCGTCGCTAAGGTGAGTGTTATAATACACGTCGCGAAGGTCAGTGTTATAATACACGTCGTTAAGGTGAGTGTTATAACACACGTCGCTAAGGTGTGTAATAATACACGTCGCTAAGTTGAGTGTTATAATACACGTCGCTAAGGTGAGTGTTATAATACACGTCGCTAAGGTGTGTAATAATACACGTCGCTAAGGTGAGTGTTATAATACACGTCGCTAAGGTGTGTTATAATACACGTCGCTAAGGTAAGTGTTTTACTATGTATTATGGTACACATTATGTAATACTGTACATCATGTAATAACTACATCTGGTTGATACACACCAATACATCTGAGTTATAACTTACAATACTGAACTATCGCGTCCATGTGTAACTTTAACCTGAAGTAAATAATATGACTAAAAAAAACACACAATACACTGACTCGTATAATAATGTGTTACAAAGAAAATTATATACTTATTGAAGAAAAATTACCAACCACCAAACTCTAATAGAAAATAAGTATCAAACAGTACATTTTGTGTGGCGATAAAGTACTTTACAAGGTACATCTATATATTTCACGTAAGCACAAACATCAACATTGGAAAAACGAGATTCAAGTAATTTCTGGGGAAAAAAAATAATGTAAATGTACAGAGCCAGAGAGACACACACACACACGCACACACGCACACCGGCTCCTACTACTACCACCTGAGATCCCTGGTCCGAGAATTGCTGTTCGACACCACAACCGCATCCAGCCCATACGAGCACGAACTGATCGCTATAAGAACAGCCCAGTCCCAACCATTGTAAAAATTATCAATAACTTGTAATAAATCAGTGTATTCACTCCCAGTAAACACTACTCCTTGCACTGTCACTATGTTGAAATGAACTGTAGTTTGAGCTTTTCCCCATCTAGTTATTATATGTCTTATTTGTGTCACTTATGTCACTTGTATATTATTTGTAATTCGTAACCCATTCCCCAAATATGTAACTGTATATTTTCAGCCTTCTGGCTGCCAAGCTCTTTCAATAAACCGTTAATTATTATTATTATTATTATTATTACACACACACACACACACAAAGAGAAAAGCAAAAAATACGTTTTGTTTTTCTTCATTAGAAAATATAACAGTTGGGAGATAATGTACTCTTGCCATGGGATGACAGATGCCATGAGAGGCTGTCCAGGGGGAATGCCAAATCATGGAACACTGGTCACGGCTCTTCTCCCCCCTGTCACACGTCATTCGCTATCAGTGCAAATTCACGCGTGAACATTTGTACGGAAAAGGATATACTCGTAGGCGGCTTTATCTACAA
>NW_024740427.1:0-15408 GCF_018991925.1 Homarus americanus | reverse complement strand
TATAACAAAGCACCCTGGTCGAGTATAACAAAGCCCCCTCATCGAGTATAACAAAGTCCCCTTATCGAGCATAATAAAGGCCCCTGGTCGAGTATAACAAAGCACCCTGGTCGAGTATAACAAAGCCCCCTGATCGAGTATAACAAAGTCCCCTGATCGAATATAACAAAGTCCCCTGATTGAATATAATAAAGCCCCCTTTCCGAGTATAACAAAGTCCCCTGATCGAGAATATCAAACCCCCCTGGTCGAGTATAATAAAGGCCCTGATCGAGTATAACAAAGTCTCATGATCGAGTATAACAAATTCCCCTGGTTCGAGTATAACCAAAGCCCCTAATAGAGTATATCAAAGACCTCTGATCGAGCATAACAAAGGCCCCTGGTCGCGAATAACAAGGCCCCTGAACGAGTATAACAAAGTCCCCTGATCAAGAATAACAAAGGCCCCTAATCGAGTCTAACAAAGTCCCTTGATCGAGTTTAGCAAAGGCCCTTGATCGAGTATAACAAATGCCCTTCATCGAGTATAACAAAGTCCCCTTATCGAATATAACAAAGCCCCCTCATCGAGTATAACAAAGTCCCCTGGTTGAATATAAGAATGGCCGTTGATTGAGTATAACAAAGGCCCCTCATCGAGTATAACAGGGGCCCCTCATCGAGTCTAACAAAGTCCCCTAATCGAGTATAACAAAGTTCCCTGGTCGAGGAAAACAAAGCTCCCTGATCGAGTATAACAAAGTCCCCTGATTGAGTATAACAAAGTCCCCTAATTGACCATAACAAAGCCCCCTGGTCGAGTATAACAAATGCCACTGGTCGAGCATAACAAAGGACCCTGGTAGAGTATAACAAAGCCCCCCTGATCGAATATTACAAAATCCAGTGATCAAGTATAACAAAGTCCCCTGATCGAGTATAACAAAGTCCCCTGGTCGAGTATAACAAAGGCCCCTGATGGAGTATAACAAAGTCCCCTAATCGAGTATAACAAAGTCCCCTGGTCGAGGAAAACAAAGCTCCCTCATCGAGTATAACAAAGTCCCCTGATTGAGTATAACAAAGTCCCATGGTTGACCATAACAAAGGCCCCTGGTCCAGTATAACAAAGTCCCCTAATCGAATATAACAAAGCCCCCTGGTCGAGTATAACAAAGGCCCCTGATGGAGTATAACAAAGTCCCCTGATCGAGTATATCAAAGCCCCCTGATCGAGTATAAGAAAGTCCCCTGATCGAGTATAACAAAGTCCTCTGGTCGAGCATAAAAAAGGCCCCTGATCGAGTATAACAAAGTCCCCTGATCGAATATAACAAAATCCCCTTATCGAGCATAACAAAGGCCCCTGGTCGAGTATAACAAAGCCCCCCTGATCGAATATTACAAAGTCCAGTGATCAAGTATAACAAAGTCCCCTGATCGAGTAAAACAAAGTCCCTTTGTCGAGTATAACAAAGTCCTTTGGTCGAGTATAACCAATGCCCCTCATCGGGCATAACAAGTCCCCTTATCGAGTATAACAAAGTCCCCTGGTCGAGTATTACAAATTCCCCTGATCGAGTATAACAATGTCCCCTGGTCGAGTATAACAAAGTCCCCTGGTCGAGTATAACCAAGGCCCCTGATCGAGAATAACAAATTCCTCTGATCGAATATAACAAAGTCCACTTATCGAGCATAACAAAGGCCCCTCTTCGAGCATAACAAACCTCCCCTCATCGAATAATACAAAGTCCCCTGATCAAGTATAACAAAGTCCCGTGATCGAGGTACTTAAGAATTCCTATCGGGTATAACGAGTCCTCAGTCAGGTATAACAAAGTCCCCTGATGGTATATAACAAAAGTCCCCTGATAAATTATAACAAATTCCCCCTGATCCAGGTATAACTAAAGAGTCCCTGATCGGGGATTTAACAAGTCCTGGTCGAGTAAACAAAAGTCCCTGATCGAGAATAACAAAAGGCCCTGATCGGTATAACAAGGTCCCTTACTCAGGCATAACAAAAGGCCCTGGTCAGGTATAACAAAGCCCCCCCTGAACAGATATTACAAGTCCAGTGATCCAAGTAAAAAAAGCAGTCCACTAATCAGGTGTAACAAAATCACCTGATCGAGGTATAACAAAGTCTCTGACCGGGTATAACAAATTCCCCATATCAAAAGGTATAACCAAAGTCCTTGTCGAGTATAACAAGATTCCCCTGATCCGGTATAACAAAGTCCCTTATGCAGAGTATAACAAATTCCCCTGATCGAGTATAACAAAGTCCTTTGGTCGAGTATAACCAAGGCCCCTGATCGAGTATAACATAAGGCCCCCTGTTGAGTATAACAAAGCCTCCTGATCGAGTATAACAAAGTCCCCTTATCGAGCATAACAAAGGCCCCTGGTCGAGCATAATAAAGCCCCCCTGATCAAGTCCCCTGATCAAGTTTAACAAAGTCCCTGATGGAGTATAACAAAGGCCCCTAATCGAGTATAACAAAGACCCTGATGGAGTATAACAAAGTCCCTGATCGAGGAAAACAAAGCCCTCTGATCGAGTATAACAAAGTTCCCTGATTGAGTATATCAAAGGCCCCTCATCGAGTATAAAACATCCCCTGATCGAGTATAACATATCCCCTTATCGTGTATAACAAAGTTCCCTAGTCGAGTAGAGTAATGTTCCCTAATTGAGTATAACAAAGGCCCCTGATCGAGTATAATAAAGTCCCCTTATCGAGCATAACAAAGGCCCCTGGTCGATTATAACAAAGCCACCCTGATCGAATATTACAAAGTCCCCTGATTAAGTATAACAAAGTCCCCTGATCGAATATAACAAATTCCCCTTGTCGATTATAACAAAGGCCCCTCATGGAGTATAACAAAGACCAAGATGGAGAAATAACAAATGTCACCTGATCGAGGAAAACAAAGCCTCCTGATCGAGTATAACAAAGTCCCCTGATCGAGTATAACAAAGCCCCCTGATCGAGTATAACAAAGTCCTCTGATCGAGTATAACAAAGTCCCCTGATCGAGTGTAACAAAGCCCCCTTACCGGGTATAACAAAGTCCCCTGATCGAGTATATGAAATCCCCCTGGTCGAGTATAATAAAGGCCCTGATCGAGTATAACAAAGTCTCATGATCGAGTATAACAAATTCCCCTGGTTTGAGTATAACAAAAGCCCCTGATATAGTATAACAAAGGCCCCTGATCGAGCATAACAAAGGCCCCTGATCGAGCATAACAAAGGCCCCTGGTCGAGTATAACAAAGCCCTCTAATCAGGTATAACAAAGTCCCCTGATCGAGAATAACAAAGGCCCCTAATCGAATCTAACAAAGTCCCCTGATCGAGTTTAGCAAAGGCCCTTGATCGCGTATAACAAATGCCCCTCATCGAGTATAACAAAGTCCCCTAATCGAATATAAAAAAGCCCCCTGATCGAGTATATCAAAGTCCCCTGGTTGAATATAACAATGGCCCATGATTGAGTATACCAAAGGCCCCTCATTTGAAGTTAGTTTAATGCCATTTGAAGTTAGTTTAACGCCATTTGAAGTTAGTTTAACGTCATTTGCAGTTAGTTTAACGCCATTTAAAGTTAGCTTAACACCATTTGAAGTTAGTTTAATGCCCTTTGAAGTTAGTTTAACGAAATTTGAAACGCATTTAACGCTACTTAACGTTTGTTTCACGCTATTTGAAGTTTGTTTATGGAATTTAAAGTTAGTTTAACGCCATTTGAAGTTATTTTAACGCCATTTGAATAACGTTCACTGCCATTTCAAGCACGTTTAACGCCATTTACTGTTAGTTTAACGCCATTTTAAGTTAGTTTAATGCCATTTAAAGTTAGTTTAATGCCATTTAAAGTTAGTTTAGCGCCATTTGAATTTAGTTTAGCGTAATTTGAAGTTAGTTTAACGCCTTCGAAGTTAGTTTAACACCAGTTGAAGTTTGTTTAACACCATTTGAAGTTAGTTTAACGCCATTTGAAGTTAGTTTAACGCCATTTAAAGTTCGTTCAATGCCATTTAAAGTAAGTTGAACGCCATTTAAAGTTAGGTGAACACCATTTGAAGTTAGTTTAATGCCGTTTAAAGTTTAATTAATGCCATTTAAAGTTAGTTGAATGCTATTTAATGTTAGTTGAACGCTATTTAAAGTTAGTTTAACGCCATTTGAAGTTAGTTTAATGCCATTTGAAATTAGTTTAACGCCATTTGAAGTTAGTTTAACGTCATTTGCAGTTAGTTTTACGCCATTTAAAGTTAGCTTAACACCATTTGAAGTTAGTTTAATGCCATTTGAAGTTAGTTTAACGAAATTTTTAACGCATTTAACGCTATTTAACGTTTGTTTCACGCTATTTGAAGTTTGTTTATGCAATTTAAAGTTAGTTTAACGCCATTTGAAGAACGTTTACTGCCATTTCAAGCACGTTTAACGCTATTTACAGTTAGTTTAACACCATTTCAAGTTAGTTTAATGCCATTTAAAGTTAGTTCAACACCTTTTGACGTTAGTTAAACACCATTTGAAGTTATTTTAATGCCATTTAAAGTTAGTTTAACGCCATTTAAAGTTAGTTATACGTCATTTCAAGTTAGTTTAACGCCATTTGAAGTTAGTTTAACGTCATTTGCAATTAGTTCAACGCCATTAAAAGTTAGTTTAACGCGATTTGAAGTTAGTTTAATGCCATCTAAACTTAGTTTAACGCCTTTTGAAGTTAGTTTAATGACATTTGAAGTTAGTTTAATGCCATTTAAAGTTAGTTTAACGCCTTTTGAAGTTAGTTTAACACCATATGAAGTTAGTTTAATGTTTTACTCGATCAGGTGACTTTGTTATACTTGATCACTGGACTTTGTAATATTCGATCAGGGGGGCTTTGTTATACTCGACCAGGGGCCTTTGTTATGCTCGATAAGGGGACTTTGTTATACTCGATCAGGGGACTTTGTTATACTCGATCATGGGCCTTTGTTATACTCGACCAGGGGGCTTTGCTATATTCGATTAGGGGACTTTGTTATACTCGACCAGGGGCCTTTGTTATGGTCAACCAGGGGACTTTGTTAAACTCAATCAGGGGACTTTGTTATACTCGATGAGGGAGCTTTGTTTTCCTCGACCAGGGGACTTTGTTATACTCGATTAGGGGACTTTGTTATACTCTATCAGGGGCCTTTGTTATACTCGACCAGGGGACTTTGTTATACTCGATCAGGGGACTTTGTTATACTTGATCACTGGATTTTGTAATATTCGATCAGGGGGGCTTTGTTATACTCTACCAGGGTCCTTTGTTATGCTCGACCAGTGGCCTTTGTTATACTCGACCAAGGGGCTTTGTTATATTCGGATCAGAGGACTTTTGTTATAGCGACCGGGAGACCTTTGTTACATGGTCAACCAGGACACTGTTATACTCAATCAGGACTTTTGTTGCTCTTTCTCGATCGAAGACTTTGTTTTTCGCGACCAGGGACTTTGTTATGCTCGATTGAGACTTCGATGTTTGTTTTACTCGATCAAAGGACGCATCGATCGAAGACTTTGGTGGAGACTCGATGGGCTATTATCGATGAGGCGCTTTGTTATATCAATCAACATTATATTCAGCAGGGACTTTGTTACCACCGCCTCGATCAGACTTTGTTATATTCGATAAGGGGACTTTGTTATACTCGATGAGGGGCATTTGTTATACTCGATCAAGGGACTTTGTTAGACTCGATTAGGGGCCTTTATTATTCCCGATGAAGGGACTTTGTTATACTCGATCAGGGGCCTTTGTTATTCGCGACCAGGGGCCTTTGTTATGCTCGATCAGAGGGCTTTGATATACTCTATCAGGGGCTTTTGTTATACTCGAACCAGGGGAATTTGTTATACTCGATCATGAGACTTTGTTATACTCGATCAGGGCCTTTATTATACTCGACCAGGGGGGTTTGATATTCTCGATCAGGGGACTTTGTTATACTCGGAGAGGGGGCTTTATTATATTCAATCAAAGGACTTTGTTATATTCGATCAGGGGACTTTGTTATACTCGACCAGGGTGCTTTGTTATACTCGATCAGGGGAGTTTGTTATACTCGATCAGGGGGCTTTGTTTTCCTCGATCAGGGGACTTTGTTATACTCCATCATGGTCTTTGTTATACTCCATCAGGGGCCTTTGTTATACTCGACCAGGGGACTTTGTTATACTCAATCAGGGGACTTTGTTACACTTGATCAGGGGACTTTGTAATATTCGATCAGGGGGGCTTTGTTATACTCGGCAAGGGGCCTTTGTTATGCTCGATAAGGGCACTTTGTTATACTCGATGAGGGGGCTTTGTTATACTCGACCAGGATGCTTTGTTATACTCGATCAGGGGACTTTGTTATACTCGATCAGGGGCTTTGTTATCCTCGATCAGGGGACTATGTTATACTCGATCAGCGGACTTTGTAATATTCGATCAGGGGGGCTTTGTTATACTCGACCAGGGGCCTTTGTTATGCTCGATAAGGGGTCTTTGTTATACTCGATCAGGAGGCATTGTTATATTCGATTAGGGGACTTTGTTATATTCGATTATGGGACTTTGTTATACTCGATGAGGGGCATTTGTTATACTCGATCAAGGGCCTTTGCTATACTCGATCACGGGATTTTGTTATACTAGATCAGGGGACTTTGTTATTCAAGATCATGAGACTTTGTTATACTCGATCAGGGCCTTTATTATACTCGATGAGGGGGCTTTGTTATACTCGACCTGGGTCCTTTCTTATGCTCGACCAGTGGCCTTTGTTATACTCGATCAGGGGGCTTTGTTATATTCGATTAGGGGACTTTGTTTTACTCGATAAGGGGCATTTGTTATACAGGATCACGGGCCTTTGCTATACTCGATCATGGGATTTTGTTATACTAGATCAGGGGATTTTGTTATACTCGATCAGGGCCTTTATTATACTCGATGAGGGGGCTTTGTTACACTCGACCAAGGTCCTTTGTTATGCTCGACCAGTGGCCTTTGTTGTACTCGATGAGGGGGCTTTGTTATATTCGATTAGGGGATTTTGTTATACTCGACCAGGGAACTTTGTTATACTCGATCAGGGGACTTTGTTATACTCGAAAAGGGGACTTTGTTATTCTCGATAAGGGGACTTTGTTATACTCGATCGGGGGACTTTGTTATACTCGATCGGGGGACTTTGTTTTCCTCGATCAGGGGGCTTTTTTATACTCGATCAGGGGACTTTGTTATACTCGACCAGGGGACTTTGTTTTACTCGATCAGGGGACTATTTTATATTCGATCAAAGGACTTTGTTATACTCGATCAGGGGCCTTTATTATACTCGATCAAGGACCTTTGTTATACTCGATCAGGGGACTTTGTAATCCTCGATCAGAAGACTTTGTTATACTCGATCAGGGGACTTTGTTATACTCGACCAGGGGACTTTGATATACTCGATCAGGAGGCATTGTCTTACTCGATCAGGGACATTACTATACTCGACCAGGGAACTTTGTTTTACACGATCAGGGGATATGTTATACTCGATCAGGGGATGTGTTATACTCGATCAGGGTCCTTTGTTATGCTCGACCAGTGGCCTTTGTTGTACTCGATCAGGGGGCATTCTTATATTCGATTAGGGCATTTTGTTATACTCGACCAGGGAACTTTGTTATACTCGATCAGGTTACTTTGTTATACTCGAAAAGGGGACTTTGTTATTCTCGATAAGGGGACTTTGTTATACTCGATTAGGGGACTTTGTTATACTCGATCAAGGGCCTTTGTTATACTCGATTAGAGGACTTTGTTTTACACGATCAGGGGATATGTTATACTCAATCAGGGGATGTGTTATACTCGATCAGGGGACGTTGTTATACTCGATCAGGTGCCTTTATTATACTCGATCAAGGACCTTTGTTATACTCGAACAGGGGACTTTGTTATACTCGATCAGAGGACTTTGTTATACTCGATCAGGGGGCTTTGTTATACTCGATCAGGGGACATTACTATACTCGACAAGGGAACTTTGTTATACACGATCAGGTGATATGTTATACTCGATCAGGGGATGTGTTATACTCGTTTAGGGGACTTTGTTATACTCGATCAGGAGGCTTTGTTGTCCTCAAACGGGGCCCTTTGTTATACTCGATCAGGGGCCTTTGTTATACTCGATGAAGGGACTTTGTTATACTCGAACATGGGACTTTGTTATACTAGATCAGGGGACTTTGTTATACTCGATCAGAGGGCTTTGTTATACTCGACCCGGAGCCTTTGTTTTGCTCGATGAGAGGACTTTGTTATACTCGATCAGGGGATATGTTATACTCAATAAGGCGAAGTGTTATACTCGATCAGGGGACGTTGTTAAATTCGATGAGGAGGCTTTGTTATACTCAACCGGGGGCCTTTGTTATACTCGATCAAGGGCCTTTGCTATACTCGATCACGGGATTTTGTTATACTAGATCAGGGGAGTTTGTTATACTCGATCAGAGGGCTTTGTTATAATCGATGGGGGGACTTTGTTATACTCGATCACGGAACTTTGTTATACTTGATCAGGGGACTTTGTATTATTCGATGAGGCGGGGTTTGTTATGCTCGAAGAGGGGCCTTTGTTATGCTCGATAAGTGGACTTTGTTATATTCGATCAGAGGAATTTGTTATTCTCGATCAGGGGCCTTGGTTATACTCGACCAGGGGACTTTGTTATACTCGACCAGGGCATTGTTATACTCGATCAGGGGAATTGGTAATACTCGACCAGGGACTTTGTTATACTCAATAAGGGGACTTTGTTATACTCGATGAGGGGCATTTCTTATACGCGATCAAGGGCCTTTGCTAAACTCGATCAGGGGACTTTGTTAGTTTCGATTAGGGGCCTTTGTTATTCTCGATCAGGGGACTTTGTTATACCTGATCAGAGGGCTTTGTTATACTCGACCAGGGGCCTTTGTTATGCTCGATCAGGGGCCATTGTTATACTTTATCAGGGGGTTTTGTTATACTCGAACGAGGGGAATTTGTTATACTCGATCATGAGACTTTGTTATACTCGATCAGGGCCATTATTATACTCGACCAGGGGGGTTTGATATACTCGATCAGGGGACTTTGTTATACTCGGTAAGGGGGCTTTATTATACTCGATCAGGGACTTTGTTATACTCGATCAGAGGACTTTGTTATACTCGATCAGGGGGCTTTGTTATTCTCCACCAGGGTGCTTTGTTATACTCGATTAGGGGACTTTGTTATACTCGATCAGGAGGCTTTGTTTTCCTCGATTCGGTGACATTTGTTATACTCCATCTTGGTCTTTGTTATACTCCATGAGGGGCCTTTGTTACACTCGATGAGAGGGCTTGGTTTTCCTCGATCAGGGGACTTTGTTATACTCCATCAGGGTCTTTGTTATACTCCATTAGGGGCCTTTGTTATACTCCATCAGGGACTTTGTTAAACTTGATCAGGGGACTCTGCATTATTCGATCAGGGGGGCTTTGTTATGCTCGACCAGGGGATTTTGTTATGCTCGATAAGGGGACTTTGTTATACTCGATCAGGAGGCTTTGTTATACTCAACAGGGGGCCTTTGTTATACTCGATCAGGGGCCTTGGTTATACTCGACCAAAGGACTTTGTTATACTCGATCAGGGGAATTTGTTATACTCGACAAGGGGACTTTGTTATACTCAATAAGGGGAATTTGTTATACTCGATCAGGAGACTTTGTTATACTCGATCAGGGGACTTTGTTATACTCGATCAGGGGGCGTTGTTTTGCTTGATCAGGGGTCTTTGTTATACTCCATCAGGGGCCTTTGTTATACTCGACCAGGTGATTTTGTTATACTCGATTAGTGGACTTTTTTTTACTTGATCACTGGACTTTGTAATATTCGTTCAGCGGGGCTTTGTTATACTCGACCAGGGGCCTTTGTTATGCTCGATAAGGGGACTTTGTTATTCTCCATCAGGGACTTTGTTAAACTTGATCAGGGGACTCTGCATTATTCGATCAGGGGGGCTTTGTTATGCTCGACCAGGGGCCTTTGTTATGCTCGATAAGGGGACTTTGTTATACTCGATGAGGAGGCTTTGTTATACTCAACAGGGGGCCTTTGTTATACTCGATCAGGGGCCTTGGTTATACTCGACCAAAGGACTGTTCTTTTCAATCAAGAATTTATTATACTCGACGAAGGACTTTTGATATACTCCCGATCTGAGGAATTTGTTATGTCGATCAAAACTGCCTGCTCGATCAGGGGACTTTATTATACTCAATCAGGGGCATTGTTTTGCTTGATCAGGGTCTTTATTTATATCTCCATCAGGGGCCTTTGTTATATTCCCGACCAGGTGATTTTTGTTATATAGATTAGTGGACTTTTTTACTTGATCTGGACTTTGTAATATTCGTTCAGCGGGGGCTTTGACATATAGGCAGATTGTATTTATGCTCGTCAGGGACTTTGTTACTTATTACTCGATCAGGGGCCTTTGTTATTCTCGATCAGGGACTTTGTTTTACTCATTGAGGATTGTTATATCTTTCGATCAGAAATTTGTTATATACTCAAATTGCCTACTCGATTAGAGGACTTTGTTATACACGACCAGGGGACTTTGTTATACTCGATCAGAGGACTTTGTTATACTCGATGGGGGGACTTTGTTATACTCGATCACGGGACTTTGTTATACTTGATCAGGGGACTTTGTATTATTCGAAAAGGGGGGGTTTGTTATGCTCGAAGAGGGGCCTTTGTTATGCTCGATAAGTGGACTTTGTTATATTCGATCAGAGGAATTTGTTATTCTCGATCAGGGTCCTTGGTTATACTCGACCAGGGGACTTTCTTATACTCGACCAGGGGACATTGTTATACTCGATCAGGGGAATTTGTAATACTCGACCAGGGGACTTTGTTATACTCGATAAGGGGACTTTGTTATGCCCGATGAGGGGCCTTGTTTATACTCGACCAAAGGACTTTGTTATACTCGACAAAGGGACTTTGTTTTACTCGATCAGGGGACTTTGTTATACTTGATCACTGGACTTTGTAATATTCGATCAGGGGGGCTTTGTTATACTCGACCAGGGGCCTTTGTTATGCTCGATAAGGGGACTTTGTTATACTCGATCAGGGGACTTTGTTATACTCGATCATGGGCCTTTGTTATATGTGCGGACTGTTATACTCGATCAGGGGACTTTCTTATACTCAAGTGGGCTTTGATATACTTTCGATCAGGGACTTTGTTGCTCTCCATCAAGGGATCTTTGTTATACTCCTGACCAGGGGGCTTTGTTATATTCAATTGGGGCTTTTTGACCACTTCCACCGACCGGTACTGGTCCTTGGGGACTTTGTTGCGCCTTCCTCCAATCAAGGACTTTGGCTACCTCTGACTAGAGAACTTTGTTCCTCGTGCGGGGCTACTTTGATCAGGGGACTTTGTTATACTCTGTCAGGGACCTTTGTTATACTCGACCAGGGGGCTTTGTTATATTCGATTAGGGACTTTGTTATTCTCTGACCGGGGCGCTGTTGTAGTCCTTGAGGGACTTTGTTATACTCAATGAGGGTGCCTTGGTTAAACTCGATGAGGGGCCTTTGTTATACTCGAACAGGGGACTTTGTTATACTCAATCAGGGGCCTTTGTTAAACTCGATCAGCGGTCTTTGTTATACTCGATCAGGGACGTTGTTATACTCGATCAGGGGCTTTTGTTATACTCGATCATGGGACTTTGTTATACTCGATCAGGGGACTTTGTTATACTCGATCAACGGTCTTTGTTATACTCGATCAGGGGCTTTGTTATACTCGATCAAAGTTCTTTGTTGTACTCGATCAGAGACTTTGTTATACTCGACCAGGGGGCTTTTTTATACTCGATGAGGGGGCTTTGTTATACTCGATCAGGGGACTTTGTTATACTCGATCTGGGGACTTTGTTATACTCGATTAGGGGACTTTGTATTTACTCGATTAGGGACATTGATATATTCGATCAGGTGCCTTTCTTATACGAGATCAGAGGACTTTGTTATACTCGATCAGAGGGCTGTTGCTCTCGACCCGGAGCCTTTGTTTTGCTCGATGAGAGGACTTTGTTATACTCGATCAGGGGATATGTTATACTCAATAAGGCGAAGTGTTATACTCGATCAGGGGACGTTGTTAAAGTCGATGAGGAGGCTTTGTTATACTCAACTGGGGGCCTTTGTTATACTCGATCAAGGGCCTTTGCTATATTCGATCACGGGATTTTGTTATACTAAATCAGGGGAGTTTGTTATACTCGATCAGAGGGCTTTGTTATACTCGATGGGGGGACTTTGTTATACTCGATCACGGGACTTTGTTATACTTGATCAGGGGACTTTGTTATACTCGATCAGGGGACATTACTGTACTCGATTAGGGGCCTTTGTTATACTCGATCAGGGGACTTTGATATACTCGATCAGGGGGCTTTATTATATTCGACCAGGGCCTTTGTTATGCCCAATCAGGGTACTTTGTTATACTCGATGAGGGGCCTTTGTTATACTATATTAGAGGCTTTTGTTATACTCGAACCAGGGGAATTTGTTATATTCGATAAGGGGACTTTATTATACTCGATGAGGGGCCTTTGTTATACTCGATCAGGGGACATTACTACACTCGACTCGGGAACTTTGTTATACTCGATCAGGGCCTTTATTATACTCGACATGGGGGGTTTGATAAACGCGATCAGGGGTCTTTCTTATACTCGATGAAGGGGCTCTTTATACTCGTCCAGGGTGATTTGTTATGTTCGACCAGTGGCCTTTGTTATACTCGATCAAGGGGCTTTGTTATATTCGAATTGGGGACTTTGTTATATTCGACCAGGGGCCTTTGTTATGGTCAGCCAGGGGACTTTGTTATACTCGATGAGGGGATTTTGTTATACTCGATCAGGGGGGCTTTGTTTTCCTCGACTAGTGGACTTTGTTATACTCGATCAGGGGACTTTGTTATACTTAATCAGGGGACTTTGTAGTATTCGATCCGGGGGGCTTTGTTATACTCGATGAGGGGCCTTTGTTAGTTCATTCTATTTTTTCACGAAAAACGCTTGTTTTCTGCTCAAACACACTGTTTTTAGTTAGTTTTACTTTTAGTACGGGAAACATCAGTTTCTGCTCAAAAACAGTGTATTTTAGTAAGTTTTACTTTTATCACGGAAACGCTTGTCTTCTGCAAAAAACGCTGTTTATAGTTAGTTTTACTTCTTGCATACGAAACACTCAGTTTTTACTAAAAACAGTGTATTTTAGTAGGTTTTTCTTCTCCCAGGGAAAATGCTTTTACTAGAAGAAGTAAACTAACTAAAAACAACATTTTTAGGATAAAAAAACGTATTTTTGAGCAGAAACAAGCTTTTTTCGAGAAAAAATAGAATGAACTAAATTGCACTAAGTTGTGCAGAAAACAAGCATATTCCGTAAAAAGAAGTAAAACAAACGAATTCCACTGTTTTCATTCTAAATTGAGTTTTTTCACTAGAAGAAGTAAAACTAACTAGAAGCATCGTTTTGAACAGAAAATAAGCGCTTTTCGTGAAAAAAATAAAATGTACAAAAATGCACTGCTTTGTCTAGAAAACTAGCGTATTCCGTGAAAATAAGTAAAACTAACGAATTCCACTGTTTTCATTTAAAATTGGGTGTTTTTACTAGAAGAATTAAAACTAACTAAAAACAGCATTCTTAGGAGAAAAAAAGCGTTTTCCGTGAGAGAAGTAAAACTTACTAATATACACTGTTTTTGAGTAAAAACTGAGTGTTTCCAGTGCAAGAAGTAAAATTAACTATAGACAACGTGTTTAAGCAGAAGACAAGCGTTTTTCGAGAAAAAATAGAATGAACTAAATTGCACTACGTTGTACAGAAAACAAGCGTATTCTGTAAAAAGAAGTAAAACTAACGAATTCCACTGTTTTCATTCTAAATTGAGTTTTTTCACTGGGAAGAAGCAAACCAACCAGCCATCGCCTTGAACAGAAATAAGGTTTTATGTAAGAAAAGTAACACTTACTAAAATAAGTAAAAGTAACTAAAGGCAGTGAGTTTGAGCAAAAAACAAGCATTTGTTATACTCGATTAGGTGACTTTGTTATACTCGACCATGGGACTTTGTTAAACTCGATCAGGGGACTTTGTTATACTCGACCAGGGGCCTTGCCACCAATTCAGGGCCTCTTCGTTATACCTTGATTTCAGGAAAACTCATGCAATTCTAATTCGCGGACTTTGTTAAGCTTGATTAGGGGCCTTTATTATACTCGATCAAGGGCCTTTGTTATAACCGATCAGTGGAATTTGTTATACTCGACCAGAGGACTATGGTATACTCGATCAGGGGACTTTGTTATACTCGACCAGGGGACTTTGTTATACTCGAGCAAGGGGCTTTGTTATACTCGATCAGGGGACATTACTATACTCGACAAGGGAACTTTGTTATACACGATCAGGGGATATGTTATACTCTATCAGGGGATGTGTTATACTCGATGAGGGGACTTTGTTATACTCGATCAGGAGGCTTTGTTACACTCAACCTGGGGCCTTTGTTTTACTCGATTAGTGGCCTTTGTTATACTCGATCAAGGGACTTTGTTATACTCGATTAGGGGACTTTGGTATACTCAATCAGAGGGCTTTGTTTTCCTCGATCAGGGGACTTTGTTATACTCGATCAGGGTCATTGTTATACTCCATCAGGGGCCTTTGTTATGCTCGACCAGGGGACTTTGTTATACTCGATCAGGGGACTTTGTTATACTTGAAAGGGGACTTTGTAATATTCGATCAGGGGGGCCTTTGTTATACTCGACCAGGGGACTTTGTTATACTCGATTAGGGGACTTTGTTATTCTCGATGAGGGGGCTTTGATATACCCGATCAGGGGACTTTGTTATACTCGATGATGGGACTTTGTTAAACTCCTTCAGAGGACATTGTTATACTCAACCAGGGTCCTTTGTTATGGTCGACCAGTGGCCTTTGTTATACTCGATCAGGGAGCTTTGTTATATTCGATTAAGGGACTTTGTTATACTCTACCAGGGGCCTTTGTTATGGTCAACCAGGGGACTTTGTTATACTCAATCAGGGGACTTGTTTTACTCGATCAGGGGGCTTTGTTTTCCTCTACCAGGGGACTTTGTTATACTCGATCATGGGACTTGGTTATACCTGATTTGGGGACTTTGGTATACTCGATCAGAGGGCTATGTTTTCCTCGATCAGGGGACTTTCTTATACTCGATCAGGGGAATTTGGTATACTCGATCAGA
>NW_024740426.1:0-19060 GCF_018991925.1 Homarus americanus | reverse complement strand
GTTATGATATACTGGGGTCAGGCTGCCGTGGGGTTATGATATACTGGGGTCAAACTGTCGTGGGGTTATGATATACTGGGGTCAAACTGTCGTGGGGTTATGATATACTGGGGTCAAACTGTCGTGGGGTTATGATATACTGGGGTCAAACTGTCGTGGGGTTATGATATACTGGGGTCAAACTGTCGTGGGGTTATGATATACTGGGGTCAAACTGTCGTGGGGTTATCATACACTGGGGTTAAGATGTCCCTGGGGTTATGCTGGGGTCGGATATCACTGGGGCGTATCTTAAGGATTTCAGGAGCGGGCGGAGCTAATCAAGAGCGTAGGTAGGATTTTGTATTAGTGAAATATCCCACATTATCCTTAGGGAAATCACATGTCTCTTTGAGGAGCAACTTGCTAGACTACGAGAGTGGGTCCATGGACTCCCTCCCTCCCTCCCTCCGTACTTTCCTCCTCCTCTCTGTACCTACTTTCCTCCCTTATTCGTTACTTTCCTCCCTGCCTACCTTTCTCCCTACCTTCTTAACTACCTACAGTACTTCCTAACCTTGTTACTTTCCTATCTTCTTGCCACTTTCCCTCCCTTTATATAATCATTATCTAGCATTTATTATCCTACTTTTTTTTACTTTAATATTATTTTAACTTAACTTCTTAGTCAATTTTATATTTTTAACTATAATCATTTTGTTGTTGTTGGTCATAAAACCGTAAACTCAATTTCACAAAGAGTGGGTTTTATTACAGGGGTGAACTAGAGTATTAAAAAGTACTGAAATAACACTTAAGTTTTAATGGTGAATAGTGTACATTAGTCTAGTACTGTTGTGTTTACTGTGTGTGTGTGTGTGTGTGTCTCTCAATACGACGTGCCTGGTTCGATTCCTGCCAAGGGTCAGATTTGAGAAGGTTGGTAGTGTTCAGTGTGCCTGGTTCGATTCCTGCCAAGGGTCAGATTTGAGAAGGTTGGTAGTGTTCAGTGTGACGCTATCGAACATTGAAGACTTGATATATGTGAAGCAGCTCTTAATTTATGTGGGGTAGCCCTTCAAACACATGGAGTACCTGTATATAGTTAATGAGCTACAATTTAACACGTGCCATAATATGTTAATACCACCTGAGGCTAATTGAAATATGGTGTTAAATTGCATAATGGCTATAATGGAATTAGAATCATTAATTAACCTGGATCTATACTCTAATGGCCAGCAGGTGAATTAATATCGTTTAATTTGAAACTGTTGATATGCTATAGGATATTGTATAGATATTAACACCTAAGGCTATTGGATCAACCCTTGTACCTCGATTATCCACGCTTGGACCTTGATTATCCATGCTTGGACCTTGATTATCCACGCTTGGACCTTGATTATCCACGCTTGGACCTCGATTATCCACGCTTGGACCTCGATTATCCACGCTTGTAACTCGATTATCCACTCTTGTACCTTGATTATCCATGCTTGGACCTTGATTATCCACGCTTGGATCTCGATTATCCACGCTTGGACCTCGATTATCCACGCTTGGACCTCGATTATCCACGCTTGTAACTCGATTATCCACTCTTGTACCTTGATTATCCATGCTTGGACCTTGATTATCCACGCTTGGACCTCGATTATCCACGCTTGGACCTCGATTATCCACGCTTGGGCCTCGATTATCCACGCTTGGACCTCGATTATCCACGCTTGTAACTCGATTATCCACTCGTGTACCTTGATTATCCACACACATACCTGATTATCCACACTTATACCTAATTATCCACACTTATACCTCATTATCCAAACATATACCTAACTATCCACATTTATTCCTCAATTATCCACACTTATACCTCATTATCCAAACATATACCTAACTATCCACATTTATTCCTCAATTATCCACACTTATACCTCAATTAGCCACACTTATACCTCATTATCCAAACATATACCTAACTATCCACATTTATTCCTCAATTATCCACACTTCTACCTCAATTAGCCACACGTCATTATACACACACACATGTACCTTGGCTAGAAAACTCATCGTGTTCACAGGATTTTTTTTAGAACATTCACCACCACAGTTGCCTTTGATGGAGGGAATTGGCTTTGTGACACTCGACGTCGTTTTAACTCAGCGGACGGAGAGGTGATAATTGTGGCTGTGTTGTTTTCTCTTGTTTACCGACGAGGAAGACTAACAAGAGTGACTGTGTAGGTAGATGTGTGTGGGTAGGGAAGTGGATTGGTAGGTGGGTGTGTGGGTGTATAGATGGATAGATGTATTCCTATTAAGACATCACACGCCAATTTTATATAAAACTAGGGTAATGTTTTATTTTCACACAGACAAACAGACTTCATGTTAGCGATGTGTTTGATTGAAATATTTACACGGGAATAATAATTAATTGCCTCCATTACCAAGAAGAAAAAAAATGACAAACATGAAAAATAAAATAATGAGAATAACAGACTAAAACTATTGTCATGTTATCATTATACAAGAGGACAATAACATCTTTAAATAGAGAAATAAAATACACATTCCGGGATTGAATAACATAACATAAATTAAAACAATTTCATATTTAATCAAACACTAAACAAAACAATACAAAATTTCTATACTTTTTTGATGGTAATTTAGTATATTAAAATAAAAACACAAATTAATAGGTGATCTAGTCTGGAGGATACTTGAATTAACACAAACATGTATGAATGAATGTATGTATGGTAGGCCACTGAGGCAATTTACTATTAATGTGGGAATATTTAACGTCACCTGAAAATCATATTGTTTGTCTCGTGCCATATTTTATAAAGGTCAAAGGAAATTACCTTTCGTGACTTATGGTGACTTTAAGTGATCTGTGGTGACTATTGGTGTTCTATAGTGACTTAAAGTGACCTCGAACGACTTGTGGAGTCTTTTAGTGACCTGTGGTGACTTTTATTGACCTGTGATGACCTTAGTGAAGAAATATCCAAGCGTAAAGATCAAATACACTTCATCTGGCACGGACTGGTGGGCAGACGAACAAAATATGAAATATCATATGAGGATCCGTGAAATATGAGCGTAAGGCGAGAGGACACACGGTAGACAGTTCACCTGATGACATTCTGTGTACCCTGCCCTCTGACGCAGTACTAGAGAACGATGGAGGAGACCTGAGCCAACAGAGGGTCTGAGGCTTCACGGGTTATTACTGGTGGTGCTGAGACGAGGGTTAACACATTCTGATTCGTCTGTCACCTGGTTGTGTTATTTAGTGGGTATTTTGTTATATTAATCTCCAGGTGTGTGAATCAAAGTACAAGGTTAGTAATGGTGGTAGTAGTGGTGGTGTGTGTGATGGTGATGATATTAGTTGTGGTGGTGATAGTGATTGTGTTGTTGGTGATGATGGTAGGGGTGATGATAATGATATTGTTGGTGGTGGTGATAAAAACACAATCCGGATGAAGTAAAGCTTCACCTAATACACATTCATTTATTTAATTTTATCCTGAGAGAGAGAGAGAGAGAGAGAGAGAGAGAGAGAGAGAGAGAGAGAGAGAGAGACCCCTTCCCCCCTCCTCAGCAACACTTAGCCAGCAAGGGTTCAGATGAATAATCCCTCCTATATAATTTGTAACCTGGAAGTCAGTTTTAGCTTGACAGTTCACACGGATTGTTTGGTTTCAATTAGAAGTCTCATTATCCTGTGTATTCTCGCTCCTCACTACAGGTTCAAGGTAGTGGAATACTTTTAATATTTTACGAATTCATACTGATATATTCTGTCAAGTTTAAACACTCTAATATTGCCTGGTGCTGGGGGGGGGGTAGATGTTAGGTTAGGTTTCGTTTATGTTAAATTACGTTAAAGTTATCATTAAGTTAGGTTAATTTAGGTTAGGTTTAGGTTAATATTACGTTGATTAATATTAAGGTGAAATAAGCTTGAGTATCTAACCTTAACAAGATCTCACAACTTCAACATAACAACTCTCCTTAGAGGAAGATATTTATTGTCTCAGCTGTATCGTGTGGGGGTGTACGTGGATCAAGAAGCTATATTAATCATCAAAATAAAAAGGAGGATTATATAGCTCACAGTACGAGAGCCCATTACCGAATATCACCAGGCGGGAGGGTGTGGGTGAGAAAGTCTACGGACATTGTTACCCACATTTCACTTTCTCATTCAGCTGAAATAAGATACATGTAAGGTAACATTATGATAGAAGACAGCTGATTGATGTAGCCAATTAGACAGTAGACAGGTGATGTAGGCCAAGAGACAGGAAACAGGCGACAATGAATCATTAAACACATACTTGATGTCAAGAAGCGCTCAACACACTGCCCCTTTCGACTCTCACTGACCATCACCACGACCTCATCTGCAAATTTCGTAAGAAGCTTCGACACCATCCTCGACACCGGCTCCTACTACCACCTGAGATCCCTAGCCCGAGAATTGCTGTTCGACACCACAACCGCATCCAGCCCATACGTGCACGAACTGATCGCTATAAGAACAGCCCAGTCCCAACCATTGTAAAAATTATCAATAACTTGTAATAAACCAGTGTATTCACTCCCAGCAAACACTACTTCTCGCACTGTCACTATGTTGAAATGAACTGTAGTTTGAGCTTTTCCCCATCTAGTTATTATATATCTTATTTTTATCACTTATGTTACTTGTATATTATTTGTAATTCGACAATAAAAAATGGCAGCAATTGCCTTATATGTGATTAATGGCAGCAGTGGGGCGAAAACAAAAAATGGCAACAATTGCCTTATATGTGATTAATGGCAGCAGAGGGACGAAAACAAAAAATAGCAACAATTGCCTTATATGTGAATAATGGCAGCAGTGGGGCGAAAACAAAAAATGGCAACAATTGCCTTATATGCGATTAA
This sequence comes from Homarus americanus, assembly GCF_018991925.1. Classification (NCBI taxonomy): domain Eukaryota; kingdom Metazoa; phylum Arthropoda; class Malacostraca; order Decapoda; family Nephropidae; genus Homarus; species Homarus americanus. Next base: position 14,122 of record NW_024740426.1, on the reverse strand, counting down.
AAGGTGGCAGAGGGACGAAAACAAAAAATTACAACAATTGCCTTATATGTGATTAATGGCAGCAGTGGGGCGAAAACAAAAAATGGCAACAATTGCCTTATATGTGATTAATGGCAGCAGAGGGGCGAAAATATAAAATGGCAACAATTGCCTTATGACACGCAGTGGGCAGAGGGCGAAACAAAAGGCACAACCGGCTTTATACAATGGCAAGAGGGGCGGACAATAGGTAAAATGGCAAATTAAATTTTGCTCTTATAGAATAATGCAGGCAGAGGGCGACACAAAAAATGGCAACAATTGCCTTATAGGATTAATGGCAGCAGGGCGAAAACAAAAAATGGCAACAATTGCCTTATATGTGATTAATGGCAGAAGAGGGACGAAAACAAAAAATGGCAACAATTGCCTTAAATGTGGTTAATGGCAGCAGTGGGGCGAAAATAAAAAATGGCAACAATTGCCTTATATGCGATTAACGGTGGCAGAGGGACGAAAACAAAAAATGGCAACAATTGCCTTATATGTGATTAATGAGAGCAGTGGGGTAAAAACAAAAAATGGCAATAATTGCCTTATATGTGATTAATGGCAGGAGAAGGGCGACAATAAAAATGGCAACAATTGCCTTATATGTCATTAATGGCAGCAGTGGGGCGAAACCAAAAAATGGCAATTATTGCCTTATATGTGATTAATGGCAAAAGAGGGACGAAAACAAAAAAAGGCAACAATTGCCTTATATGTAATTAATGGCAGCAGTGGGGCGAAAACAAAAAATGGCAACAATTGCCTTCTATGTGAATAATGGCAGCAGAGGGGCGAAAACAAAAAATGGCAACAATTGCCTTATATGTGATTAATGGCAGCAGTGAGGCGACAATAAAAAATGGCAACAATTGCCTTATATGTGATTAATGGCGGCAGAGGGGCGACAATAAAAAATGGCAACAATTGCCTTATATGTGATTAATGGCAGCTGTGGGGCGAAAACAAAAAATGGCAATTATTGCCTTATATGTGATTAATGGCAGAAGTGGGACGAAAACAAAAAATGGCAATAATTGCCTTAAATGTGGTTAATGGCAGCAGTGGGGCGAAAACAAAAAATGGCAACAATTGCCTTATATGCGATTAACGGTGGCAGAGGGAAGACAACAAAAAATGGCAACAATTGCCTTATATGTGATTAATGGCAGCAGAGGGGCGACAATAAAAATTGGCAACAATTGCCTTATATGTCATTAATGGCAGCAGTGGGGGCGAAAACAAAAAATGGCAATTATTGCCTTATATGTGATTAATGGCAGCAGAGGGGAGAGAAACAAAAAATGGCAACAATTGCCTTATATGTGATTAATGGCAGCAGAGGGGCGACAATAAAAAATGGCAACAATTGCCTTATATGTGAATAATGGCAGTAGAGGGGCGACAATACAAAATGGCAACAATTGCCTTATATGTGATTAATGGCAGCATTGGGGCGAAAACAACAAATGGCAACAACTGCCTTATATGTGATTAATGGCAGATGAGGGACGAAAACAAAAAATGGCAACAATTGCCTTATATGTGATTAATGGCAGCAGTGGGGCGAAAACAAAAAATGGCAACAATTGCCTTACATGCGATTAATGGCAGCAGAGGGACGAAAACAAAAAATGGCAACAATTGCCTTATATGTGATTAATGGACGCAGAGTGGCGAAAACAAAAAAAGGCAACAATTGCCTTAGATGTGATTAATGGCAGCAGAGGGGCAAAAACAAAAAATGGCAACAATTGCCTTATATGTGATTAATGGCAGCAGAGGGGCGACAATAAAAAATGAAAACAATTGCCTTATATGTGATTAATGGCAACAGTGGGGCGAAAACAAAAAATGGCAATTATTGCCTTATATGCGATTAAAGGTGGCAGAGGGACGAAAACAAAAAATGGCAACAATTGCCTTATATGTGATTAATGGCAGCAGAGGGGCGACAATAAAAATTGGCGACAATTGCCTTATATTTGATTAATGGCAGCAGTGGGGCGAAAACAAAAAATGGCAACAATTGCCTAATATGTGAATAATGGCAGCAGAGGGGCGAAAACAAAAAATGGCAACAAATGCCTTGTATGTGATTAATGGCAGCAGAGGGGCGACAATAAAAAATGGAAGCAATTGCCATATATGTGATTAATTGCAGCAGTGGGGCGAAAACAAAAAATGGCAACAATTGCCTTATATGCGATTAATGGCAGCAGAGGGGCGAAAACAAAAAATGGCAACAATTGCCTTATATGTGATTAATGGCAGCAGAGGGGCGACAATAAAAAATGGCAACAATTGCCTTATATGTGATTAATGGCAGCAGAGGGGTGAAAACAAAAAATGGCAGCAATTGCCTTATATGTGATTTATGGCAGCAGTGGGGCGACAATAAAAAATGGCAACAATTGCCTTATATGTGATTAATAGTAGCAGAGGGGCGAAAACAAAAAATGGCAACAATTGCCTTATATGTGATTAATGGCACCAGAGGGGCGAAAACAAAAAATGGCAACAATTGCCTTATATGTGATTAATGGCAGCAGAGGGGCGACAATAAAAAATGGCAACAATTGCCTTATATGTGATTAATGGCAGCAGAGGGGTGAAAACAAAAAATGGCAGCAATTGCCTTATATGTGATTTATGGCAGCAGTGGGGCGACAATAAAAAATGGCAACAATTGCCTTATATGTGATTAATAGTAGCAGAGGGGCGAAAACAAAAAATGGCAACAATTGCCAGGCGCAGTAATGGTACAGAGGGCGACAATAAAATAAGGCAACAATTGCCTTATATGGGATTAATGGCAGCAGTGAAGGAAAACAATAAATGCAGCAATTGCCTTATATGTGATTACGGCAGCAGTGGGCGAAACAAAAAATGGCAACAATTGCCTTATATGTGATTAAGGGCAGCAGAGTGGCGAAAACAAAAAAAGGCAACAATTGCCTTATATGTGATTAATGGCAGCAGAGGGGCAAAAACAAAAAATGGCAACAATTCCCTTATATGTGATTAATGGCAGCAGAGGGGCAACAATAAAAAATGGCAACAATTGCCTTATATGTGATTAATGGCAGCAGAGGGGCGAAAACAAAAAATGGCAACAATTGCCTTATATGTGATTAATGGCAGCAGAGGGGCGACAATAAAAAATGGCAACAATTGCCTTATATGTGATTAATGGCAGTAGTGGGGCGAAGACAAAAACTGGCAACAATTGCATTATATGCGATTAACGGCAGCAGAGGGACGAAAACAAAAAATGGCAACAATTGCCTAATATGTGATTAATGGCAGCAGTGACGAAAACAAAAAATGGCAACAATTGCCTTGTATGTGATTAATGGCAGCAGAGGGGCGAAAACAAAAAATGGTAACAATTGCCTTATATGTGATTAATGGCAGCAGTGGGGCGAAAACAAAAAATGGCAACAATTGCCTTATATGTGGTTAATGGCAGAAGTGGGACGAAAACAAAAAATGGCAATAATTACCTTAAATGTGGTTAATGGCAGCAGTGGGGCGAAAACAAAAAATGGCAGCAATTGCCTTATATGTGATTAATGGCAGCAGTGGGGCGAAAACAAAAAATGGCAACAATTGCCTTATATGTGATTAATGGCAGCAGAGGAGAAAACAAAATGCGCAACAATTGCCTTATATGTGATTAATGGCAGCGGTGTGGGCGAAAACAGCAAAATGAAAAACAACGCCTTTATATGTGATTAATGGCAGCAGAGTGGGCGAAACAAAATGGCAACAATTGCCTTATATGTGATTAATGGCAGCAGAGGGCGACATTGCGTAATGGCAACAATTGCCTGGCAAGCCGGGAATGCGCAGCGGGCGAAAACAAAATGGCAATTGCTGCTCTGGCGACGGAAGGTGGCAGAGGGACGAAAACAAAAAATGGCAACAATTGCCTTATATGTGATTAATGGCAGCAGAGGGGCGAAAACAAAAAATGGCAATTATTGCCTTATATGTCATTAATGGCAGCAGAGGGGCGAAAACAAAAAATGGCAACAATTGCCTTAAATGTGGTTAATGGCAGCAGTGGGGCGAAAACAAAAAAGGGCAACAATTGCCTTATATGCGATTAACGGTGGCAGAGGGACGAAAACAAAAAATGGCAACAATTGCCTTAAATGTGGTTAATGGCAGCAGTGGGGCGAAAACAAAAAAGGGCAACAATTGCCTTATATGCGATTAACGGTGGCAGAGGGACGAAAACAAAAAATGGCAACAATTGCCTTATATGTGATTAATGGCAGCAGAGGGACGAAAACAAAAAATGGCAACAATTGCCTTATATGTGATTAATGGCAGCAGTGAGGCGACAATAAAAAATGGCAACAATTGCCTTATATGTGATTAATGGCGGCAGAGGGGCGACAATAAAAAATGGCAACAATTGCCTTATATGTGATTAATGGCAGCTGTGGGGCGAAAACAAAAAATGGCAATTATTGCCTTATATGTGATTAATGGCAGCAGAGGGGCGAAAATACGAAATGGGCAAATAATTGCTTTATATATGTGATTAATGGCAGCAGAGGGCGATAATAAAAATGGCAAATAATTGGCTCGTATATGTGATTAATACGGCGGTAAGAGGGCGATACAAATAAGGCAACAATTGCTCTTTATATGCGTGATTATTACGGCAGAAAGGGGCGAAAACAAAAATGGCAACAATTGCCTTATATGTGATTAATGGCAGCAGTGAGGCGACAATAAAAAATGGCAACAATTGCCTTATATGTGATTAATGGCGGCAGAGGGCCGACAATAAAAAATGGCAACAATTGCCTTATATGTGATTAATGGCAGCTGTGGGGCGAAAACAAAAAATGGCAATTATTGCCTTATATGTGATTAATGGCAGCAGAGGGGCGAAAATACAAAATGGCAACAATTGCATTATATGTGATTAATGGCAGCAGAGGGGCGACAATAAAAAATGGCAACAATTGCCTTATATGTGATTAATGGCGGCATAGGGGCGACAATAATAAATGGCAACAATTGCCTTATATGTGATTAATGGCAGCAGTGGGGCGAAAACAAAAAATGGCAACAATTGCCTTATATGTGATTAATGGCAGCAGAGGGGCGAAAACAAAAAATGGCAACAATTGCCTTATATGTGATTAATGGCAGCAGTGAGGCGACAATAAAAAATGGCAACAATTGCCTTATATGTGATTAATGGCGGCAGAGGGGCGACAATAAAAAATGGCAACAATTGCCTTATATGTGATTAATGGCAGCTGTGGGGCGAAAACAAAAAATGGCAATTATTGCCTTATATGTGATTAATGGCAGAAGTGGGACGAAAACAAAAAATGGCAATAATTGCCTTAAATGTGGTTAATAGCAGCAGTGGGGCGAAAACAAAAAATGGCAACAATTGCCTTATATGCGATTAACGGTGGCAGAGGGACGAAAACAAAAAATGGCAACAATTGCCTTATATGTGATTAATGGCAGCAGAGGGGCGACAATAAAAATTGGCAACAATTGCCTTATATGTCATTAATGGCAGCAGTGGGGGCGAAAACAAAAAATGGCAATTATTGCCTTATATGTGATTAATGGCAGCAGAGGGGCGAAAACAAAATATGGCAACAATTGCCTTATATGTGATTAATGGCAGCAGAGGGGCGACAATAAAAAATGGCAACAATTGCTTTATATGTGAATAATGGCAGTAGAGGGGCGACAATACAAAATGGCAACAATTGCCTTATATGTGATTAATGGCAGCATTGGGGCGAAAACAACAAATGGCAACAACTGCCTTATATGTGATTAATGGCAGATGAGGGACGAAAACAAAAAATGGCAACAATTGCCTTATATGTGATTAATGCAGCAGTGGGGCGAAAACAAAAAATGGCAACAATTGCCTTACATGCGATTAATGGCAGCAGAGGGACGAAAACAAAAAATGGCAACAATTGCCTTATATGTGATTAATGGCAGCAGAGTGGCGAAAACAAAAAAAGGCAACAATTGCCTATGATTAATGGCAGCAGAGGGGAAAAACAAAAAATGGCAACAATTGCATTATATGTGATTAATGGCAGCAGAGGGGCGACAATAAAAAATGGCAACAATTGCCTTATGTGTGAATAATGGCAGCAGTGGGTCGAAAACAAAAAATGGCAACAATTGCCTTATATGTGATTAATGGCAGAAGAGGGACGAAAACAAAAAATGGCAAATACTGTTTTATATGATTAATGTTAAGAGGGGAAGGGACAATAAAATTGGCGACAATTGCCTTTATAAGGTGATTAATGGCCGCAGGGCGAAAACAAAATGGCAACAATTGCCTTCCATTGCGTGAATAATGGCAGAGGGACGAAAACAAAAAATGGCAACAAATGCCTTGTATGTGATTAATGGCAGCAGAGGGGCGACAATAAAAAATGGAAGCAATTGCCATATATGTGATTAATGGCAGCAGTAGGGCGAAAACAAAAAATGGCAACAATTGCCTTATATGCGATTAATGGCAGCAGAGGGGCGAAAACAAAAAATGGCAACAATTGCCTTATATGTGATTAATGGCAGCAGTGGGCCGAGAACAAAAAATGGCAACAATTGCCTTATATGTGATTAATAGCAGCAGAAGGGCGACAATAAAAAATGGCAACAATTGCCTTATATGTGATTAATGGCAGCAGTGGGGCGAAAACAAAAAATGGCAGCAATTGCCTTATATGTGATTAATGGCAGCAGTGGGTCGAAAACAAAAAATGGCAACAATTGCCTTATATGTGATTAATGGCAGCAGAGGGCGGAAAACAAAAAATGGCAACAATTGCTTTATATGTGATTAATGCGCAGTATGAAACAAAAATGGCAACAATTGCCTTTATATGAGTAATGGCAGGGCGATAATACAGTAAAACAATTATATATGGATTACGGCAGCAGGGGCGAAACATTGAAAATGGCAGCAACTGCTCCATATGTGATTAGTGCGCAGTGGGCGAAAACAAAAAATGGCAACAATTGCCTTATATGTGATTAATGGCAGCAGAGGGTTACAATAAAAGGCAACAATTGCCTTTATATGTGATTAATGGCGGCAGTGGGGCGAAAACAAAAATGGCAGCAATTGCCTTTATATGTGACACGCAGGCAGTGGGCGAAAACAAAATGGCAACAACTGCTCTATATGTGATTAATGCAGCAGAGGGCGAAAACAAAAAATGGCAACAATTGCCTTATATGTGATTAATGGCAGCAGAGGGGCGACAATAAAAAATGGCAACAATTGCCTTATATGTGATTAATGGCAGTAGTGGGGCGAAAACAAAAACTGTCAACAATTGCATTATATGCGATTAACGGCAGCAGAGGGACGAAAACAAAAAATGGCAACAATTGCCTTATATGTGATTAATGGCAGCAGTGACGAAAACAAAAAATGGCAACAATTGCCTTGTATGTGATTAATGGCAGCAGAGGGGCGAAAACAAAAAATGGTAACAATTGCCTTATATGTGATTAATGGCAGCAGTGGGGCGAAAACAAAAAATGGCAACAATTGCCTTATATGTGGTTAATGGCAGAAGTGGGACGAAAACAAAAAATGGCAATAATTACCTTAAATGTGGTTAATGGCAGCAGTGGGGCGAAAACAAAAAATGGCAACAATTGCCTTATATGTGATTAATGGCAGCAGTAGGGCGAAAACAAAAAATGGCAACAATTGCCTTATATGTGATTAATGGCAGCAGTGGGGCGAAAACAAAAAATGGCAACAATTGCATTATATGCGATTAACGGCAGAGGACGAAACAAAATGGCAAATAATTGTTTTATATGTGATTAATATTAATGGCAACAGTGGGCGAAACAAAAATGGCAACAATTGCCTTGTAAGGTGATTAATGGCAAGCAGGGGCGAAACAAAATGGGCAGCAATTGCCTTATATGCGTGAGATTACGCAGAAGTGACGAAACAAAAATGGCAATAATTCCCTTTAAAATGTGGTTAATGGCAGTGGGGCGAAAACAAAAAATGGCAACAATTGCCTTATATGTGATTAATGGCAGCAGTAGGGCGAAAACAAAAAATGGCAACAATTGCCTTATATGTGATTAATGGCAGTAGTGGGGCGAAAACAAAAAATGGCAACAACTGCATTATATGCGATTAACGGCAGCAGAGGGACGAAAACAAAAAATGGCAACAATTGCCTTATATGTGATTAATGGCAGCAGTGAGGAAAACAAAAAATGGCAACAATTGCCTTGTATGTGATTAATGGCAGCAGAGGGGCGAAAACAAAAAATGGTAACAATTGCCTTATATGTGATTAATGGCAGCAGTGGGGCGAAAACAAAAAATGGCAACAATTGCCTTATATGTGGTTAATGGCAGCAGAGGGGCGAAAACAAAAAATGGCAACAAATGCCTTGTATATGATTAATGGCAGCAGGGGGGCGTCAATAAAAAATGGCAGCAATTGCCATATATGTGATTAATGGCAGCAGTGGGGCGAAAACAAAAAATGGCAACAATTGCCTTATATGTGATTAATGGCAGCAGTGGGTGCGAAAACAAAAAATGGCAATTATTGCCTTATATGCGATTAAAGGTGGCGGAGGGACGAAAACAAAAAATGGGAACAATTGCCTTATATGTGATTAATGGCAGCAGAGGGGCGACAATAAAAATTGGCGACAATTGCCTTATATGTGATTAATGGCAGTAGTGGGGCGAAAACAAAAAATGGCAACAATTGCCTAATATGTGATTAATGGCAGCAGAGGGGCGAAAACAAAAAATGGCAACAAATGCCTTGTATGTGATTAATGGCAGCAGAGGGGCAACAATAAAAAATGGCAGCAATTGCCATATATGTGACTAATGGCAGCAGTAGGGCGAAAACAAAAAATGGCAACAATTGCCTTATATGCGATTAATGGCAGCAGAGGGGCGAAAAAAAAATGGCAACAATTGCCTTATATGTGATTAATGGCAGCAATGGGGCGAAAACAAAAAATGGCAACAATTGCCTTATATGCGATTAACGGCAGCAGAGGGACGAAAACGAAAAATGGCAATAATTGCCTTATATGCGATTAAAGGCAGCAGTGGGGCGAAAAGTAAAAATGGCAACAATTGCCTTATATGTGATTAATGGTAGCAGTGAGGCGAAAACAAAAAATGGCAATAATTGCCTTATATGTGATTAACGGCAGCAGAGGGGCGAATAGAGAAAATGGGAACAATTGCCTTATATGTGATTAATGGCAGCAGAGGGGCGACAATAAAAAGAGGCAACAATTGCCTTATATGTGATTAATGGCAGTGGGGCGAAAACAAAAAATGGCAGCAATTGCCATATATGTGATTAATGGCAGCAGTGGGGCGAAAACAAAAAATGGCAACAATTGCCTAATATGTGAATAATGGCAGCAGAGGGGCGAAAACAAAAAATGGCAACAAATGCCTTGTATGTGATTAATGGCAGCAGAGGGGCGACAATAAAAAATGGAAGCAATTGCCATATATGTGATTAATTGCAGCAGTGGGGCGAAAACAAAAAATGGCAACAATTGCCTTATATGCGATTAATGGCAGCAGAGGGGCGAAAACAAAAAATGGCAACAATTGCCTTATATGTGATTAATGGCAGCAGAGGGGCGACAATAAAAAATGGCAACAATTGCCTTAAATGTGGTTAATGGCATCAGAGGGGCGTAAACAAAAAATGGCAACAATTGCCTTATATGTGATTAATGGCAGCAGAGGGGCGACAATAAAAATGGCAACAATTGCCTTATATGTGATTAATGGCAGCAAAGGGGCGAAAACAAAAAATGGCAACAATTGCCTTATATGTGATTAATGGCAGCAGTGGGGTAAAAATAGAAAATGTCAACAATTGCCTTATATGTGAATAATGGCAAGAGTGGGGTGAAAACAAAAAATGACAACAATTGCCTGATATGTAATTAATGGTAGGAGTGGAGCGAAAAAAAATGGCAACAATTGCCTTATATATAATTAATGGGAGCAATAGGGCGAAAACAAAAAATGGCAATAATTGCCTTATATGCGATTAATGGCAGCAGTGGGACGAAAACAAAAAATGGCAACAATTGCCTTATATGTGATTAATGGCAGCAATGAGGCGAAAACAAAAAATGGCAACAATTGCCTTATGGCAGGTGTGGCGGCAGAGGGCGACAATAAAAAGTAATAACAAGTACCTTATATACTTGATTAATAGCAGCAGTGGGGGCAAAACAAAAAATAGCAGCAATTGCCTTATATGTGATTAATGGCAGCAGTGGGTCAAAAACAAAAATGGCATCAATTGCCTTATATGTGATTAATGGCAGCAGAGGGCAAAAACAAAAATGGCAACAATTGCCTTATATAGATTAATGGCAGCAGTGGGGCGAAAACAAAAAATGGCAACAATTGCCTTATATGTGATTAATGGCAGCAGAGGGGCGACAATAAAAAAAGGCAACAATTGCCTTATATGTGATTAATGGCAGCAGTGGGGCGAAAACAAAAAATGGCAACAATTGCCTTATATGTGATTAATGGCAGCAGAGGGGCGACAATAAAAAAAGGCAACAATTGCCTTATATGTGATTAATGGCAGTAGTGGGGCGAAAACAAAACATGGCAGCAATTGCCTTATATGTGATTAATGGCAGCAGAGGGGCGAAAACAAAAAATGGCAACAATTGCCTTATATGTGATTAATGGCAGCAGTGGGGCGACAATAAAAAATGGCAACAATTGCCTTATATGTGATTAATGGCAGCAGTGGGGCGAAAACAAAAAATGGCAACAATTGCCTTATATGCTATTAATGGCAGCAGTGGAGCGAAAACAAAAATGGCGTTAAATGGCGTTAAACGACCGTTAAATGGCGTTAAACTAACGTTAAATGGCGTTAAACTAATGTTAAATGACGTTACACTAACGTTAAATGGCGTTAATATATTTTATGGGAAAAAAGGTGACGGGTGGTTAACGAAAACTAATCGAACAAACTTACCTCAATAAATAGGGTGCTGTACTATCCACGTTGACGACCACTGATGCACCAAACTGGCCTTTAACACAACAGTAACCGGAACCATCATCTATAAAGAAAAAATATACTAAATATTCTTCCATTGGCTCTCCTCAGGTTTTGGTACGAGAATTGTTTTTTGACGATTTTCGTTTTTTACTCAAATCTGACCTTTAATTCATTTGCAAGTTAAAGGTTTATAAAAAAAATTATTCATTTTTATTAAGTTGCTAATTTGCAAAAAAATGGATATTAAATTTGAGTAAAACACAAAAAATACACAACAAAAAACATTGATTTAGCCAAAGGAACCAACCTACCTAACCTATAAGGAGGAGACTACTAAGTGGGGATATCCTCGGGTAAACATGGCGGGAACCTATGGACCAATATTAACAATAATATTACGAGAAACAAATACTTGCTGTTACATACAAGACCAAAATGATTGATACGTTTATTGAGATACAAAAAAAACATTAATACATCTCAAAGGGATGAAGTGACATAGGTCATCCTCACCCCAGTCCAGGAATGTCCCTCTCAGGACTCACATAAATCCCTAATATTTCATATAATTAGTTATAATTCATAGTTATATTCTAGATGCAAAATTTCTATATTTCTTTAATATTTCATCTATTTTCCCATTTCCAAACATCCACTCTATTTGCATGGGGCCATTATTTATATGGGCATTTCTATATACATTAAGCAATGGGCATTCCAGTATATAATGTGGCAGGGTATGGGATCTGGATGTTCTACAAACTCTACATTCTTTATCCTGTTCACTTCTCTCAGCTCCAAGTTCCCAATAATATTTATATCCTAATCTTAACCTCATATACACTGAATCTTTCCACCTACTCCTATCTTTCCCATATGTAAATTTTGTGTTCATGAGAACATGATGGTAATGTTTCATTGTTTCACTTTTCTCGTATATTTCATTCCTTTTGAAATTATCTTCTATTGATTGTATTTTCCGTAATTTGCTCCTTAATTGCTTCAAGGTTTTAGTACATATTATGTCGATCTCGGCCTTTTCCGTGGCTCTTTTTGCAATTATATCTACTGCTTCATTAAGACCAATCCCCACATGTGAAGGGACCCATACAAATTGAACATTATGGCCATTTTTCCTTATTGTATTTACTAATTTTCTACATGAACCAATAATGTGTCCAAAGACTGGACTCCCACTGTTCAAAGAATCCAAAGCTGCCCTACTATCAACAAAAAAATATGCATCTTTATACCTCTTTACAACATTTTCCAATCCTACTAACATTGCATATAACTCAGCTTGTGTTGATGAAATAAAACTGCTCAACCGAAGTCCAATTTTGATGTCATCATTTCCTTGTTCTGTGTACTGTCTTATAAGGATCCCACACCCTGCCCTGCCACTTGACATAACTGAACCGTCACAATATACATGCAATGTGTTTATTTTAGGCAAATTACTAATCTTATTCCCATATAAAGCCCTTAACTGTCCTGGTTCATGTAATGATTTCTTCATTGTGAGAGGCACTATGTCTAACTCTACTTCTCGTTCTTCCCAGGGTGGATTCTTACAACTCTTCTGAACAGCTGTACACCAGTCTGCCAGATTACATTTTTTAATAATATTTACTAATCCATTCATGTATCCTCTCTTGCCTTACCTGCAGAAGGTCCTTTTATCTTTTAAACCATCATTTATATCTTGTACAAATTTACCCCCACTGTTCCCTCTCATTAATCGAACTGCTGCAACTGTATTAATTTCATTGACCCTCTGTGAAATGCTCTGTAACCCTAGTTCCATTTTCATTATCCCAATCATTGCATTCTTTTGACACCCTAAAATTATTCTCATTGCTTCATTTTGCATGATCTCAAGCTTCCGTAGCCTTCCTTCACCAGTACAAGAGAGGACAGGTGCTGCATAGTCTATAAGTGATCTGATGGTAGAAATATACATCATTCTCAGTATGGGTACCCCAGCACCTTTACCACAACATGCTAGTGCCTTCAAGGGCTGTAATCTTGCTCTACATTGAGTGAGGACATGATATATTTCTGCCTCTTTACTTTCACTAGTAAAGCCAATATACATTCCTAAATATTTATACTTTGACACTTTCTCTACAATTTTTCCATTTAGAAAAACGGATTCAGTTCCTCTTCCTTTACATTCACACTTGGTTTTTTCTTCATTGATAACTAAGCCCATCTTTTGAGAAAGAACACTAAAATTATTTAATGCAATCTGCAAATTTTTTACAGAGTTTCCTTGAAATAAGATGTCATCTGCATAAATGATGGTTACAACTCCTTTAGGATATTTGTGTGAGGCTATCTTGTTCATTAACACATTAAATAACATTGGACTCAATACTCCCCCTTGGGGAATGCCTAGTTCAAGTGCTCTTTCCTCAGACAAACATCCCTGATACCATACACAGATTCTCCTTCCATGCAAGTAGTCACCTATCCAGTGTAACAACTTTCCTGATACCCCTAGAGCAGCCAGTTCATTCATAACTACTTCACTGTGAGCTTTATCAAATGCTCCTTGTAAATCCACAAAAACTCTACATCTGTCTGCATCATTTGATAAACATTTTATAACACAGTCTGAAGTACATTTCCCTTCCAAAAAACCAAATAAATTACAAGATAGATTTTCCCCCACAATATATACAAGCCTATTTAATAATACTCTCTCCATCATCTTGGAAAAACAAGATGTTAAAGACACTGGCCTGTATCCACCAGTTGCCTTAGGGACAGGAATAACTATCGCTTTCTTCCATTCTGTTGGTAATCTACCCTCTGCATAGCTCATGTTGAATAAATCTAATAATGGACTATTTTCCATACCAACTAAGCAGTTCAAAATTTCATATGTCACACCATCTTCGCCTGGTGCAGCAGATTTTCCTTTTTTAACAGCATTTAATAACTCATCTTTAGTAATATCTACACATGTTACATCACAAATATTTAGAGCTGATGAAATAAAT
>NW_024740425.1:0-20349 GCF_018991925.1 Homarus americanus | reverse complement strand
ACAAAGCCGTATGTGGTTAGTGGATGAGATCAAGAAGTATCTTCACCATAGTCTAGACGAGTGGATCACGGGGCTGAGAGAGGCGGAACAAAAACGAGATGCCGTGAGGGAGGTACCGCTGACTAAAGGAAGAGAGGACGAGCCGCAGACGGGAGGCTCGATTCTCCCGAGGTGCTATGCGTGTGGACAAGAGGGCCACTTCAGTTTCAATTGCCCGAGCAGATCCGGACCAGGAGAGAGTGTCCCAAGGGGATACGTGGCCAATGGCCAGTATCGAGTTGGAAATAACCATCGGAACTGGCGGTCGGGAAATGGTCAAGGCCAGGCAGTCCCCGCCAACCGTTCCTGGCCTCACCAATAGATTCCACCGGCGATGTTATGAATCAAGAGAGAGCGGACCCATGGTCAAGCGTGGTTCGCATGACAAATTTAATCACAACAGAAGGTACCTTAAGGCTGAAAGCCGAGTGTCCTAAGGTCTCGGTGCTGGTAGCGGGTCGTGAAATGTGGGGTTTAGCAGATACTGGGGCAGAAGTGTCGCTAATTGATGAACTTTTCTACCGTCGGGAGCTGGAGCCTGCAGGCGTGGTGTTGCAGCCCACTCGAATAAGGGTAAAAGGGGCGTCAGGGTTTCCAGTGCCGTGTGTGGGGTGTATTCGGGTCACTATGGTCGTATGTGGGGTTGAAGTCACTGATGTGGGGATGTTGGTTTGTCCAGGGATTGAGACCCAGGGTAAGGGGCAATCTCATGTCGGGTTGTTGGGGATGAATGTGCTGGCGGAGGTTGCGGAGATCTGGCCGCACATGTATCACTTGTGCAGGGAAGCCAGGAGCACCGCTCAGTGGGAAAATTGCTTGCATGAGGTTAGGCAGTTATGTGCAATAGAGGCCATCAGCCTGGGGTAGTGTATGACGGAGAGGAAGAAAAGCCCAACCATCCCTCCCCGAAGTACTCGGTTGCTGTCAGTATGTGTTCCCTCATTAAGCCAGGTAGCTAACAAAGAAGTAGTGATTGAACCTCTAACCATAGAGGATGAAGGTTGGATGCCTGAGGGTGTGATAGTGTTGCCGACAGCGGTAAGAGTGGTGAGAGGCATGACCCAGGTGTTGGTGGCAAATCTGTCTGATAGTCGTAAGAACTTGAGGGGCAATTGGCGGATTGGGAAAGTGGCTTTTGGGACGGAAGTCGAGGAAGACATCAGTGAAGAGGTGTATGTGAGGACAGTTCAACCGGATGCCCGTACGGAGGTCAAAGTGCACACGGAGGAAATGAATGAGGAACAAGAGAGTGCAGTTAGGTGTTTAATAGAAGAGTTTAGTGATATTTTTGAAGGAGAGGGCCAGCCCATAGGAAAGGCTATTGGGGTTCAGCATGAGATCCCAGTGACCACAGACAGGCCGGTTAGGGTGCCATATCGGAGGATCCCTCCGAACCAGGTACCAGAGGTGAAGCAGCACATTAGCCAGCTGTTAGACCAGGGAGTAATTCAGCATAGTGAGAGTCCGTACTCTGCCACCATTGTAGTAGTGAGGAAAAAGGACGGGACGCTGAGGTTGTGCATTGACTATCGTGACTTAAATAAGGTCACGGTACGCGATGCGTTTCCTCTGCCTAGGATAAATGAAACTCTAGAATCTCTGACAGGGGCCCAATTTTTCTCAACGTTTGATCTGGCGGCGGATATCACCAGATAGAAGTAAAACTTTCAGACCGTCCAAAGACTGCCTTCAGCACAAGCTTCGGACACTTTGAGTACAGGCGACTGCCTATGGGATTGTCAAATAGTCCGGGAACCTTTCAGAGATACATGGAGCGGATTTTAGGGGATAAAATTTTTTCCTCGTTGCTTGTATACCTTGATGATGTGATGGTGTTTTCAAGTACAATAGATCAGCATATAGTCAGATTGAGGGAACTATTTTGCAGGATGAGGGAGAATAACTTAAGATTTAAACCTAAAAAGTGTGAAATAATGGCTTCAAAAGTAAGTTATTTAGGATATCAGGTGTCAGCTGAAGGCATCACAGCTGATCCTGAGAAGATTAGGGTAATAAGAGATTGGCCAGTCTCTCAGACGGTGAAAGATGTGCGGTCTTTTGTTGGGTTCACATCATTTTATAGGAAATTTGTTAAAGGGTTTGCCCAAATAGCTGCTCCACTGCATGCGTTGATGCATGGGAAATCGAAGGATCGGGTAGATAGTGAATGGAGAGAGGAACAGCAACAGGCTTTTGAGAAACTGAAAGACAAGGTGACGCAGACACCAGTGTTGGCTTGCCCAGATTTCACTCAGGAGTTTATATTAGAAACCGATGCAAGTTTTCGTGGGCTAGGTGCGGTGCTGTCTCAGCGGAAGGATGGCAGGTTGCATCCGGTGTGCTATGCGAGTCGGGGCCTGAGGAAATCAGAACGTAACATGAACAACTATAGTTCTCGTAAGTTAGAGATGTTAGCACTCAAATGGGCAGTAGTGGATAAATTCAGGGATTATTTGGCAGGGAAACATTTCACAGTCTATACAGATAACAACCCACTCAGTCACCGCGAGAAGGCTAAACTAGGTGCCGTGGAAAGTAGGTGGAATGCGGATCTCGAGCAGTTTAACTTTACTATAGAGTACAAGCCGGGGAAGAACAACATTGTGGCGGATACTCTATCTAGAATCCCGGCGGAACAGGAGGAGGATAGTGAAGAAGAGTATACAGCGATGCATGTACTAGAGGAGAACGGGGCAGGAAGGAAGGAACTGTGGTCGATGGATGGGCTGCGTAAGGAGCAAGAGGGCATGGACTATATGACAAATTTGCGAAGATGGTTGGTGGGAGAGCTGCCAGAGGATGAGGTACAGGTAGAGCTCCAAAATGATGATTTCCGCAAGATGTACCGAGCTAGGAAATCCCTGATCGTAAGAGAAGATGTTGTCTGGCATAGAAGACCCGAAGGGAAGAATCTATGGAGGGAGGTGCCAGTGTTAACTCCAAACTTGCAGGAGGCTTTGACTAGAGCCTGCCACGACGAGTTGGCCATCAGGGGCGAGATCGCACCCTGTCGCTGGTGCAGGAGCGAGGGTTCTGGTCAGGCATGGGAGAAACAGTGCGAGACTACATAGCCAGCTGCGAGAGGTGTGGAGTAGCAAAAGATGAAGTGCCGAAACCCCAACTGCATTTAGGGATGATTGAAGCTGCCAAACCATTAGAGACACTGGCCGCAGATTTCACCTTGCTGGACAAGCGGCAAGGATTGGAGAATGTCCTGATAATGGTTGACATATACAGTCGTTACACTTGGGCCTTTCCCACCAAAGACCAGAAAGCCTCGACGATTGCAAAGATCCTGGTGAATCGAATCTTCCTGGCAGTGGGTGCACCTGAGCGACTGTTGACCGATCAGGGAAGGAATTTTGGCAGTGCCTTGGTCCGACAAACTTGTGCCACCTTTGGGGTGAAGAAAATAAGGACGTCAGCATATCACCCACAGGGAAATGGTATGGTGGAACGGTTCAATCGAACCCTGCACGGTCTGCTGGCCACCCTCGAGGCAGAGGAAAAGAATAGGTGGCCAGAGCATCTGCCGGCAGTGGTGTCACAATATAACGCGACTCCGCATGCCACGACAGGGTTTTCCCCATTCCTGTTGTTTTACGGGAGAGAACCAAACCTGCTGTTTGACCTCAGGCCGGAAGTAGACCCAGAGCCGGTAGATGAGTGGGTGATGGTGATTAGAGACCGGCAACGAAGATTGCAGGAAGCAGTGGAGATCAATGTTCGGAGACGTAAGGAAATAAATAGAAGAAAAAGAGAAGAGAAAGCCCACGAGAGTAGCTGGGAAGTGGGCCAGGAGGTTTTGCTGAGGAACAATGTAAAAATAGGCCGGTGTAAGCTGCAAAACCATTGGTTTGATACGAGATGGCACATTGTTGAGGTCCTAAATCCAAGGCCCGGTTTATATCGCATTGAGCCCAGTGGGGGAGAAGACCTGGAAGCGAGAGTGGAAAACCGGAGCAACTTGAAGGCTGCTCCAACCCTAAGGCATCCGGGAGACCCAGCGATGGAGGAATCTGAGGAGGAAGACGAGGAGCCCCCACTCCAGATGAGCAGGATGAAGAGAAGTAGTTCGGAGAGGTCGATCGAGCCTGCAACTGAAAGACGAAGCCGACAAATTACAGTTTAGGTTGCAGGGTAATGAGAAGGGGCAGGTCATCAGAGGGGATTGGAGAGATGGTTAGGTCAGAGATGTGCGTTGAGTAGTGGTTGCTGTCATGAGCGGGATTGAGTTGCTGTAATGAGCGGGATTGAGAGTACGGTTGTAATGTCCAGGGCCTCACTAAGATGGACTGGTACATTGTCAGAGGGTTGGTCTGCCGGCATGAGGTTCGGAGACGTGGACTGAGTATTTTTTTTGACACTGGTTCCTCTTAGTTCAAGGGCCAGGCAAAAGGAGAGCATGCTTGTTTTGGACTGTGTATTTTTTGACACTGGTTCCTCTTAGTTCAAGGGCCAGGCAAATGGAGAGCATGCTTGTTTTGGACTGTGTATTTTTTTGACACTGGTTCCTCTTTGTTCAAGGGCCAGGCCAAAGGAGAGCATGTTTGTTTTGGGCTGGTATTAATTTTGACATTGGTTCTCTAGTTAAGGGCCAGGCAAAGGGGAGCGTGATGTTCTGGTTGGTATTGAGTTGGGCTAGGAAGAGATGGAGTTGCTAGCTGCGAGTGGAATAGTACAGAGTTGAAGGTGGGTTTTAAGTTGTTCTCTCAGCACATGAGGGCAGTGCTGTCTTTTTTAGGGGGGTCGAGTGTTAGCGGGAGAGAAAAGGAGAGAAGAGAAGACGGGAATGCTGCATTTAGCAAAAGGGGTGAGGTGCAGTTCTTAGAACAAAATTTTAGGGGGGTCGTATGAATGTTTTCTCAGCACATGAGGACAGTGCTGTCTTTTTTAGGGGGGTCGATTGTAATATCCAGAAATTTCAGAGTAATTTCAAATGCCCCGCCATGAGTGATACTGAGCGTTCAAGGTCATCTGAGGGGAGGGAGCGCTGCCTGCTCGTAGCGAGAGACTGCGGAACTAGGCCTATATGATATTAAATGTAATTTACCGAATTAATATTGATGCGATTCATGAAGTTAAGGGACTATTATTGAATTTGAAATTATTATAGATCGTTTAGCAGTCTGAATAATGTTACGGGTGTCCCAAGGAGTTATTAGTTAGGCGGTAAATATATCACGTAGACCTAAGGTAACGCCTTGAGGAGACGCGACGCTGGCTAGGCCCAGTCCCGGAGAGCATTCACACAGACAAGACGTTCCGCGCGTCCATCAGAAATAGTCACGTGGCCTAGTCACCTGTGCTGCGCTATTGCAGTATAACAAGTAAGTCTCATTCGATCTCAGACAGGGTTAGATAGGGCAGTGATAAAGTAAACTAGAGCTAACAGTGAGTTCATTTCAGGGTTTCCGCCAGAACCCACTTGACTGGAGTTGACCGGAGTTGACTGCGAGAGATTGACTGCCGTTGATGATTGAGGGTGGCGATTGTCGCCATTGGACCGATCAGTGTAGGCCTGTCACTGTTTAGCGGGGTAGCAAAGGATCTCTTGAGTGAACGAGTGCTCCCGACAACTAACACGACACGGGACCAGCATCAGCAGTGGGTGATCAGTTCTTACCACTCCGGTGCACAACCCCACATGTCCCGAGCAGCTAGTGAAACCCTCTTGCTAACGGGAAGCTAAAGTTTTCTCTCAACTGCGCAAGGTCTGATTGGCTCACTCTCTTCCTGCCCATGGACGCACTGGGAGTACACTGAGGCTATCTGAGTATATTAATGGTCACACACTGAGACCGTGAGTCTAGGACTCTAGGAGATACCTAGAGGAACATTTTATCTTCCTTATCACGGGTGTAGTTAACACCATTCCTCAGACTGATATTATCTTGACGTGTGTAGTTTAATATTTCTTAAATAATTTTGATAGTAGTGTTTTTTTGAATGTTGGTGCCATTAAGTGGAACCAGAGTGATACTGTGATTTGATTCTTTTAATGCCTCTAATTCTTCATAATTCTGATCTCAGGTATAACCTTGTTCCCCAGAGCAGTGGTTAGGTTAGGTTAGGAAGTGTACACCTGTTGGGGTGCTATAATTTTGTTGAGTGATATTATTTTGCTGAAAGCCTTAAGGCCTGTTCATGTGGGCGAGCAACATTTCTTAATACTTCAAATTTATTGTTGCCTGTGTTTCTAATAATTTCTATGTCATGTATAACTTTTATTCCCCAGAGTAGTGTTTAAAGTTTAAGTTAAGAGGTGCGCATATTGGTGTACCATTATTTGATTGTGTTTGTAGAGTTGGAGGGAATATAAGTGTCTAAATTTTACAGTGTGTCTCATTCATCCCAGTCACAGACGCTATCCTTCCACGGGTCACGGACAGTTCATTTTGTGTAGTAGATTTAAGTGTTCTTGTGCTGGTTCGAGATTTTTCTCAAAGGGGCGCTTCCACTGCCTTTACCATCTATTAAATTTTAATAAACCCCAAGTCAAGTGAGAAATTAAAGTCCAGCAAATTCCGACCGGTTACATATATATATATATATATATATATATATATATGCAAGTAAATCACTGTAGGTGCGCGCGTGATCTAGGTATATGCTGATAACCACAAGGAAAGAAGAAAACACGAAGTTCCCAAGCGCTTTCGTGTAATTCACCCCTGAAGATGTGAATTACACGAAAGCACTTGGGAACTTCGTGTTTTCTTCTTTCCTTGTAGTTATCAGCATATATATATATATATATATATATATATATATATATATATATATATATATATATATATATATATATATATATATATATATATATATTTATTTATATATATATTTATATATATATATATTTATATGTAATGAGACAAAATCTCACATGAAGAGGTAAGTTAGGAGTTTATAGTAGTAGAGCATTATAGTGAGAGGAAATGGTAGCGTGTCTCGAGGGTGTGATGTCAACACTGTATATTAACACAAGCACAGTACAAGTGTAGTATATAAAACACCAATGGGTGTTACAGCTTTATTTTACTAGTTTAATGGGGGGGTTCGTACACAATTTATGATAGACTATGGTATTCTCGTATAACCTAACCACACAATTAGAATGGGCACTTCACTAAGTCGATCGTTGGGGAGGTTCGGGATCACCGCACTTCTACCGTCTACACAGCCAGCACTTACTGTTACACGTTGAGTTGACAGCACTCTGTCGATGGACCCGGCTGAGACTTCGTTACACTTAGTGGCGGGCTTCTCTCGAGCGGGACTGGGGACGTGGTAGCTGGCCCTTCTTGGTTACAAGACACACTCTCGTGAGGGAGGGCTAGGACGTCCTATATATATTGGAAGACCAGCCGTCAGGTTGAGCTGATCGGGGAGGGGGGGGGCCGCGATGGGTCTCCTTACATTTGCCCTCGCTAATGTAGGGTCAGGTCTGGACTTTCTCAGAGAATATAAGTTGTATATTCTGGAGAAATCTTCAGATGGGGCCGTGTGACATGAGAGGCCCTGGTTGATTTGTGGCCCCTTGACTTGGGCTCGAGGGTTACATTTGACCTGGCTAATGTGAGGTCAGGTCTGGACTTCTTCTGCGGTGTAGGTTATTGTGTATATTGGGAGAGAGTCAGCCAGTGCCTTCTTACATGTTTGTTGGGGCCGTGTGACATGGGAGGGGAGCCAGTTGATTTGTAACTCCTTGAGTGGTTGCGAGGGGTACCCTTACATTTGTAGTTGGACACCATTTTGGGATAATAATTTTACTTTTGTATTGTGAGTCACTGTGATATTTCGTGTGTGTGTGTGTGTACGAGCATGAGTATATAATTATGTGCACGACTGACTGTATTGAATGTATACCTGTATAGTATATTATGAACGTATATGAATGAATAGATATCAATAAACACCATTCATTCTCTTAGCTTATACAACGTCCCAATATTTCTACAATTAAGATTAAATTAGGCCTCAAACTCTGCCACATTCAACATAAACAAAGGTAAAATTGATGACTGCTTCAGCTACCTTTGTTTGTGTACCTGTGTGTTCCTCTTTCATGTGTAAATGTTCCATGTCCGCTGCAAAGAACTAAGGACGGCCAAAGACATCTAGGCGCAGTAATTGGCAATATGGACTTCAAGACCGAGTATGTAGCGGGAAAGATGAATGAGTGGGTTAGTGAAATCCAAGCTGTCTGAGATTGCTAACACAGAGCCACATGCGGCTTTTACTGCATTCAATCATGGAGTCAAGCATCGTTGGAACTACCTGATGCGTACTATCCCAGATATGGGACCCCTCCTCCACCCTCTGGAAGAAGCTATCAGTGTCAAGTTCACTCCCAAATTAGTGAAACACACTCACTTAACCCCAGCAGAAAGAGCACTTCTTGCACTTCCATCAAGACTGGGAGGGATGGGACTAACCAATCCAGAGGAGATTGCAGCCACCGAACATCAAAATTCACTTAAGCTCAAAGCAACCCTCACGGACCACATAATAGCCCAGAAAGCATCAGGGGAGGTCGATACCAGTGAAGTAAACGAGATTCGTAGGTCCATTACGACAGATCGACAGCACTGCCAAATGATAAGTTGCAGCAACTGTTGCTGCAGGTTCCAGAAAATTTGAAAAAAAGGTAGCTATAGCGCAGGAGGTGGGAGCCTCGAACTGGTTAACTATGTTACCGATAAGGGCAAATGGTTTCAGTCTTAACAAACAAGAATTTACAGATGCCATTGCTCTAAGGTACGGTCGGCCAGTAGGTTTGCCCTCCCAATGCGTGTGTGGCTCTTCCTATGATGGCGATCACGCCATGGTGTGCAAGAAAGGGGGCTTCATATGCATGAGGCATGACGAACTAAGGGACCTTACAGGAAATATGTTGAAGGAAATCTGCCGGGATGTCATGGCAGAACCGATCCTCCTTCCGTTGGATGGTGAGATCTTCCAACACAGGACTTCAAACACATCTAAAGAAGCCCGTGTTGACGTCAGTGCTCGAGGATTCTGGACGCGGGGACAACGAGCTTTCTTCGACATCAGGATTTTTTATCCCATGGCCGCATGTCACTGTAACCTAGCTCTCGATGCTGCACATAGGAGGAACGAGAACGACAAGATAAAGGCATATGGGGAGAGAATCCAAAACGTTGATCAAGGCAGCTTCACTCCTCTAGTGTTCACAGCCTCTGGTGGGATGGGACTAAGTGCAAGATGTTGCTACGCCAGACTCGCGGAGGTGATCTCCGAACAAAAGCAGCAGCCCAGAAGTTATGTTACAGCCTGGATGAGATGTCGACTGTCTTTCTCTCTCCTTCGGTCGGCTTTGCTCTGCCTCAGGGAAACGAGAGCTTCTGCCCCAATTCCGACAACTGCTGCAGATATCGACTATGAGGCTACTGTCACTGAATGCCGCATAGATCTGCGGCTCAACTAATTTAACACAGATAGGATAGCTACATATGTAATAGGATATTTAATATTAAGGTAATTAAATGGTGGCGAAGGTGTGGCTATTGGGGGAGGCTGGAGGCCACGTAAAAAAAAATAGTAGTAGTAGTAGACGTAGTAGTAGTGTTATTATCATTATTACTATTAATATTATTTTTTATTATTTTGTTTTCTATTATTATTATAAGAAAAGTGGTTTGTAAGAAGAAAACAAGTAGAATACGATTAATTATGAGATAAGGGAAGGAGGAGAGGTAAGGGGAGTTGAGAAGGAGTGGGTACAGAGGGTGAGGAAAAGGGAAGGATGGAGAGGGAGGATGAGGAGAATCGAAAGAGGGAGACAAGATGAAGAGGAGAGAATAACTCTCTTTGAACTTGGGCCTCTCATCTTGGTGTTGATAAAAATGTTTGGATGGGTGAAACGAGACTCTTTTTCTTTAATTAGACACACACACACACACACACACGTACGTACGTCATTGTTTCACTATAACACAATCTTACCATAAAGTTTTAAGGAATTTGTTTTTTCATCCTCAATTATATTTTTGTCAATTTGTCTTTATGCATGTGTGTGTATGTGTGTAACAGAACAAACGCGTTAATATGTAAACAGGCTCTACTTTGGGGATTCCACATAATGTAAATATTCAACTTTGGATAATTTTTGCAAAAACATTACACAATTCAAACATTCTGGCATATCCTTGGAGATGTACAGATAATTTGACATTTTCATTCTCCCTGAAGGTTTTTCTAGGGCAGCCAAAATAACTATATGAATCTACTATATGACTGAGAAGTGAGACAATACGGGGGTCACTCTCTGGGGTGACCATATTGTGTTGTGTTTGTGAGGAAGTGAAGTGATTTATATCTTGTTTCCTAAGAGTAAGGAACTTTAACTCGTCTTACTCTGAAGGAATGAGGCAAATTATCTCGCTTCTCTTCGGTAGTGAGGCAAATTATCTCAATTTATGTTGAGAAGTGAGGTACATATGAGTCCCGTTTGTACTAGGTGTCCGATGTTTCTTACTCGTATAATATATTTGAAACTAATTTACAATCTGTTATTAACAAATTCTAATCAAACAATTCCCTCATAATGCATAAAGAATATTTTTTAATGGTTCAATGTATTATTACCAAAGTATCGAGAAAGTCAATATAGAATTTCTCAACCATGAAGTACTGTAAGGTGATGTCTCGGGTTCCTCACAGTTATGTTATGATGCCAATTACTATGAAACTGTAGAAGATACGAGTCAGAGTTTAGGTAATGATTCATTGTTGGTCTTGTGTTAAATATCAGTACGAGATTAATTAATTACATATAGTTTACTTTATCGGTATTCACTTTGGATATTTTACAGGTGGAAACATATTTCTTCTTTCACCATTATATACGGTTAGTTACATAGTGTATGTGCGTGTGTGTGTAAGTAAGAGAGAGAGAGAGAGAGAGAGAGATCACAAACATGACACATCTGCCACACGAAATAATGACAGTGAGAGACGTACTAACTGACGTATTGAAACAGACACACAGTGTCATTTAGGCTGAAAACGGACTTACTTACAAATGGACACAATGGCACACGGACACAGAAAGAACTAAATTAACATATAGTAACCCTGAGACATAGACACATGGACACAGACATACAGTAGTGGTTAATCCGTTGAGAGATGGTGAAATGACTCTGTCTGTCTGTCTGTGACAAGAATGAGCTCAGCGTCATCTTGATGTCTGTCATTTCTGCCAATCTTCCATGCCTGTCTGTCTGTCTCTCTCTCTCTGTCCGTTTGCCTGCCCCGCCTAGCCCTGCCTGCTTGCTTGCCTGTGTGAAGTCGTAAGTCTTGTTAGCTCTACAAGTCTTCCACTTTAAATTCAATTCTGATAAAACTTGGCAGGAATGTACTTGTGCGCGAGATGGCGGATGTAATTGTTTTTCCTCGCCGCATGTGTGGGCGATCTCTGTGCGTTCATTTGTCCTTGCATCCGTCTGTGCGTTCATTCGTCTTTGCATCCGTCTGTGCGTCCGTTTGTGTATCCATCCGTCCTTTCGACCGTCCTTTCTACCGCGTTCGACAATAATGAACGCAAAAAGGAAAAAAAAATCGACGTTACCGTGTTCACACACGCTGAATAAATGTTGTCTGTTCATAGAAGTTAAGCTGTAATAGATAAATACCTAGAGTTCAATGCCGTGTTTGTCAGGGGCGCTTCTTTTTTATATGTTAAAGTTTAAGTTGGTGACCATCTGTACTGTATGAAGGATGATGACCTTTCACTTAATTACCAGTATCTTGTAATTACCATTATTTTGGTCGTGCAGTAGGATTTTACCCAATGAAAAAATCATCCTATAGGATATTTATTATAACGAAAAATGGTCACTTGGTATGTTTTAACAATGAATATTCCTTCACGTACAGTAGGCTTGGTTGTCAGGTTATGATTTGTGAGTTGGGATTTATTTCTACCATACAGTTGTGTCCGGTGAGGTTATGTGTAGAGGAGATCTGTCAATGGGATTGTGTCATGTGAGATTCGTGTCAGTGTGTCTCAGTGTACTATTCAAGAGACCCATGTGAACCCTTCACACATTAACTGGGTCAATGAAGCAATTGGTCTGATAACTTAGAGGAGAGAGAGAGAGAGAGAGAGAGAGAGAGAGAGAGAGAGAGAGAGAGAGAGAGAGCCTTCATTTGTGTGTACATGTATTTTATTCCACTGTTCTGGGAAGACAGAGAGATGGAGGCGTAAGAGACTTGAATATCTCTCTCTCCCTCCTCCCTCTTCCCTTCCCTCTCCTTCCTCCGTTCCTCCTATCTACCTTGCTTTTTTCCTCTCATTTCCTTTTTCCCTTTTCTTTTCTCCCTCTCTTTATCCTCCCCATTCATCCTCTCTCTCTTTCCTTCTTCTTCCTCTGTTCCCTCTTCTCTTCTCCCTCCTTCTTCTTCCTCTCTTCCCTCTTCTCTCCTCCCTCCTTCCCCCTTCTCATTCCCCTCCCTCTCCCTCTCCATCCCTGTTTTCTACCTCACCCCACCTCTTCCCTCTCCCTTCCTTCACCCTCCCCTCCCCACCTATTTTACACCCCCTTGGTCCTCGGGGTGTTTTCATGCACACACTTCCTCAGAATCGTTCACGTTTCAGTGATTTTTATTTTATTCCACGGATTTTTTTTTAGACTCGCTCCCCACCTCCCTATTTCTCTGGCTGTATTCTGACAGAGCTGCCAGGTCTCTCTCTCTCTCTGTATGTCTGTGTTTGTCTTTATGTTGATCATTGTTTCCCTGTTTAGCTCTCTCTCATATTGTATCTCTTATTGTTTGTTAGCTTTATATATATTTATCTTTTTCTGTTTATCTCTGTTTATCTCTGTTTATCTTTATTATCTTTTTGTCTGTCGTTGCTTTTTCTCTCGTTCTCGTCTTTTCTCTCTTTATCACACACACACACAGACACGCGCACGCACACACACACAAGAGGAGCGAAGGTCATAGTACGTCTTGGTGTGTGTAGTAGTAATTACCATTGAACATAGGAGAATAAAACTGTATTATTTCCTTTAATTTTATTCATCCAGAAACAACGGATAACTTGAAGAATCAATCCACCACCCTGACGCTAACTTGAGGTTAGGTTCGGTTAATGCTCAGGTGAAATAAGGTAGGGTGTCTAATCTTCAGGTGAAATAAGGCGGGGTGTTTAATCTTCAGGTGAAATAAGGTAGGGTGTCTAATATTCAGGTGAAATAAGGTGGGGTGTCTAATCTTCAGGTGAAATTAGGTAGGGTGTCTAATCTTCAGGTGAAATAAGGTGGGTGTCTAATCTTCAGGTGAAATAAGGCGGGGTGTCTAATCTTCAGGTGAAATAAGGTAGGGTGTTTAATCTTCAGGTGAAATAAGGTAGGGTGTCTAATATTCAGGTGAAATAAGGTGGGGTGTCTAATCTTCAGGTGAAATTAGGTAGGGTGTCTAATCTTCAGGTGAAATAAGGTGGGTGTCTAATCTTCAGGTGAAATAAGGCGGGGTGTCTAATCTTCAGGTGAAATAAGGTAGGGTGTTTAATCTTCAGGTGAAATAAGGTAGGGTGTCTAATATTCAGGTGAAATAAGGTGGGGTGTCTAATCTTCAGGTGAAATTAGGTAGGGTGTCTAATCTTCAGGTGAAATAAGGTGGGTGTCTAATCTTCAGGTGAAATAAGGCGGGGTGTCTAATCTTCAGGTGAAATAAGGCGGGGTGTCTAATTTTCAGGTGAAATAAGGCGGGGTGTCTAATCTTCAGGTGAAATAAGGAAGGGTGTCTAATCTTCAGGTGAAATAAGGCGGGGTGTCTAATCTTCAGGAGGAATAAGGCGGGGTGTCTAATCTTCAGGTGAAATAAGGCAGGGTGTCTAATCTTCAGGTGAAATAAGGCGGGGTGTCTAATCTTCAGGTGAAATAAGGCGGGGTGTCTAATCTACAGGTAAAATAAGGTAGAGTGTCTAATCTTCAGGTGAAATAAGGCGGGGTGTCTAATCTCTAGGTGAAATAAGGTAGAAAAATTCTATATTGACTTTCTCGATACGTTGGTAGTAATACATTGAACCATTAGAAAATATTCTTTATGCATTATGAGGGAATTGTTTCATTAGAATTTGTTAATAACAGATTGTAAATTAGTTTCAAATATATTGTACGAGTAAGAAACATCGTACACCTAGTACAAACGGGACTCATATGTATACATCATTACATATATACTGCATATTATTTATTTTCAACTCATATGATGGGTGATGACCTTTCACTTAATTACCAGCATCTTGTAATTATCATTATTTTGGTCGTACAGTAGGATTTTACCCCATGAAAAATTCATCCAATAGGATTTTTATTATAACGAAAAATGGTCACTTGGTATTCTTTAACAATGAATATTCCTTCACGTACAGTCGGCTTGGTTGTCAGGTTATGATTTGTGAGTTGGGATTTATTTCTACCATACAGTTGTGTCCGGTGAGGTTATGTGTAGGGGAGATCTGTCAATGGGATTGTGCCATGTGAGATTCGTGTCAGTGTGTCTCAGTGTACTATTCAAGAGACCCATGTGAACCCCTCACACATTAACTGGGTCAATGAAGCAATTGCTCTAATAACGTAGTTAGTCAGTCAGTCAGTTATTTTACCATCTCAGTCTTATTATAATACATCTCTCAACGGTTCAACCACTACTGTATGTCTGTGTCCGTGTGCTATTATGTCTATTTGTGAGTAAGTTCATTTTCAGCCTAAATGACAGTGTGTCTCTGTTTCAATATGTCAGTTACCCTTTGGGGGTAACACTGCCCACTGGTCTAGATCTGGCGAGAAAACTGCCCCCACCCAAAGGTCACTTGTTGGGTGCTACAAAGCGCCTGCTGGGTGTGTTGGGTGATTTAGGTGAGTCTTCCCCCGCCCTCCCCCAACAATCCCCCATCCTCCCTCTCCACCCACAACCCAGGGCCACGGTGTGTAAGGTTAAGGCGTTCGAATTTTAATTGGGTTGATGATGAAATGATGGGAGGAGGAGGAGGAGGAGGACAAATCTGCTCAGGTTACATTATGCATGAATGTATTCATTTACAACGCTTCCGTGACGCCTGCTGCACCACCACTCCACGACCCCCTGACAGAGACACGATGATCCTCCCCATACTGGCCAGATATTATGTAAATAACATTTATTATGTGTTAAAGGAATATCCTTCCTTCCTTAGGCTTTAGTAAGCCCCCTTTATAATATTTATACTGTATATACTTGTCACACTTGCCAGATGCTTCTGGTGTTATTGTACAGAGGTACCTAGTGACAGCACTAGGATCCTGCTTTCTCTATCAAGGAATAAACAATTTAAATTGGTATTCATTTATATGTATATTTATGATCTACAGGATCGTTTATGGCCAGTCAAAAGTTCCAGAGAAGAGAAATACATAGAAGTTATCACTAATGGCCAATTATCCCTATTTAGTGTAACATACAGTATATATTAGGTGGAGTTCCGCTTTTATTTGTTTGTTTTCGTATTATTTAAGTCATTTATTTGTTAACATTTAGCTTCGAGTAAGTAAATATTATAAAAAAAAACATTGAAAAACTCACAAGTGACTTTGTAATATATAATTAAGTCGAGATAATACCAATACGACGTGCTGGTCAAGCTCCGAAAGAGTTGTCCGGGGGTCTAGCTAACCTCTGGTCGGGGCTTGACCAGCACGAAAAAAAAAAAAACCTTTTTCTTTACTAAACGTGATTTTGGCAACCTGTGGTGTAATACTCAGCATGCTCGCCTTGCAAGCGAGTGGACCCGTGTTCGATTCCCGGACAGAGTGAAACTATGAGCATTTTTTTTACGCCATTTGCCTTTCTATTTACCAGTAAATGGGAACCTGGATGTTCATCGATTTGCTGATCTTATTCTGGAATAATGGTTAGCCAGTGCAGTTGCCGAGTTGTCCGGTCTTCTCGGACTATTCCTTGAAACTGGGTCATGCAACTCGTTAAGTTAGGTTGTGGTTGTGGTGTTGGCGACAGATTCTAACACCTTAAACAAATTCACTCCTAGGTGGCCCTAGGGCCGGCCATCCTCGTACACGAAGGGCAACCATTATTGTTACGTGTGTAATATTACCCTCACTACCACAACCAGCATTATCACTACTATTGTCACCTTCTCAACTATCATCATTCCTTCCCTCTTCCTCCTCCTGCCTCCATATTTTAATAATTATCGTCTCTATTATTATTATTATTATTATTATTATTATTATTATTATTATTATTATTATTATTATCATTATTATTAACAATACAACATGTGGCTGGAACAACAGTAGAAATAAGAAATAAGATAATAAAGTTGGATTAAATTAAAAATTAAAACACAAACAAGAACCACAGGTACAAGTCGATCAGTTTTTATCATGAGAGAGAGAGAGAGAGAGAGAGAGAGAGAGAGAGAGTCCCTGGCTCACTGTTAAGTTATGACATAAAGTTGTTGGTAAATATATGGTATGGAAATTGTGTTGATACTCTCTCTCTCTCTCTCTCTTCTCTCTCTCTCTCTCTCTCTCTCTCTCTCTCTCTCTCACACACACACGCGCACACACACACACACACACACACACCGACCACTAACAAGCAACAACACAACACAAAAATGACACCACAAAAAAAATCATTCCAAAAAACATACAAACAATAAAACAAACAAACAACACAAACATTCAAACAATAAAACAAACAAACGAACAAGAAAATAAACAAACAAACAATAACACAAACAAATAAACAAACAAACAATAAAACAGTCAAACAATAAAACAAACATACATACAAACAATCAATCAAACAATCAATACAAACAATCAAACAATAAAACAAACGAATAATCAACAAACACAGACAAAAAACAAACAAACACTAGAACAAACAGCCAAACAGTAAAACAAACAAACAAACAGACCCTGTTCAACAAACCACTACCACCAAGGACTTCAATAACCTACCACCTCCTCCACCACCTCCTACAGCTTTTTTTTTTTATTGGGCACTCCCCTACATCCTTGTGTAAGGTGAAGCGCAGAAGCGTTTACAGCACCCAACAGGGAAGCCTGCTAAGTTTATGCTTGCCTTTGTGTCTCATGAGTTAAGAGAGTAGAAGTACTATTTATAATCCAAAACTCCCCAAAGGTCACTCCTGCCTCGGTGACCTTTGGAGGGTAACACTGCCCACTGGTCTAGATATGGCGAGAAAACTGCCCCCACCCAAAGGTCACTTGTTGGGTGTTACAAAGCGCCTGCTGGGTGTGCTGGGTGTGTTGGGTGATTTAGGTGAGTCTCCCCCCGCCTCCCCCAACAATCCCCCATCCCCCCTCTCCACCCACAACCCAGGGCCACGGTGTGTAAGGTTAAGGCGTTCGAATTTTAATTGGGGTTGATGAAGAAATAATGCATGTGAGGAGGAGGAGGAGAAGACTAGATTGCGTTAGGTTAGGTTAGGCTAGATTAGGTTAAGTTAGGTTAGGTCTGGTCAGGTTACATTATGCATGAAGGTATTCATTTATATGTATATTTATGATCTACAGGATCGTTTATGGCCAGTCAAAAGTTTCCAGAAAAGAGAAATACATAGAAGTTATCACTAATGGCCAATTATCCCTATTTAGTGTAACATACAGTATATATTAGGTGGAGTTCCGCTTTTATTTGTTTGTTTTCGTATTATTTAAGTCATTTATTTGTTAACATTTAGCTTTGAATAAGTAAATATTATAAAAAAAAACATTGAAAAACTCACAAGTGACTTTGTAATATATAATTAAGTCGAGATGATATTACCAACACCACGTGCTGGTCAAGCTCCGAAGAGTTGTCCGGGGGTCTAGCTAACCTCTGGTCGGGGCTTGACCAGCACGAAAAAAAAAAAAAACTTTTTGTTTACTAAACGTGATTTTGGCAACCTGAGGTGTAATAGTCAGCATGTTCGCCTTGCAAGCAAGTGGACCCGTGTTCGATTCCCGGACAGAGTGAAACTATGAGCATTTTTTTTACGCCATCTGGCTTTCTATTAGAATGTTTATTTTACGCCCAAGTTTCATTCAGCCCAGGAATTATTTCTCCGAATATTTTAATTACTTCATTAATTATTTCATTATATACGCCGTTGAACAAGGAAAATTACCTTAAAGGTTAAATCTTACTATTTATTTACAAAAGTAACTAAAGCTGATGACGGAATTTTATACAGAATATATACAACAACAAAAATCAGAAAACTCATGTAATAATAAATGAACAATAAAGTGTAACACAGAATAACAGACAGACACAGACAGGCAATCAGAGACAGAGACAAAAACTATTATCCATCAAGGTCTTGGTGTGTTTCACAGATAGACATGTACGACTATACACACATGACAGTGTTGTGTTGTGTTGTAGGGAGAGTTGTGTTGTGTTGTATTGTAGGGAGAGTTGTGATGTGTTGTGTTGTAGGGAGAGTTGTGTTGTGTTGTATTGTAGGGAGAGTTGTGTTGTGTTGTATTGTGGGGAGAGTTGTGTTGTATTTTATGGCTATACTGAGAGAGTTGTGTGTGTGTGTTTATATTGTGGAAGAATTGTGTTGTGTTGTATTATGGTAAAGAGTTGTTTTGTAATTTGTATTGTAGGGAGAGTTGTGTTGTGTTGTATTGTATTGTAGGGAGGTGTGTTGTATTATGGGGATTGTATGTTGTGTTGTGTAAGAGGATTGTATTTCTGTTGTATATTAGGGAGGATTGTATTTGTATTGTATTGTAGGGAGAGTTGTGTTGTATTGTATGGAGAGTTGTTTTGTGTTGTATTGTAGGGAGAGTTGTGTTGCATTGTATTGTAGGGAGAGTTGTGTTGTGTTGTATTGTAGGGAGAGTTGTGTTCTGTTGTGTTTTAGGGAGAGTTGTGTTGTGTTGTATTGTGTTGTAGTGAGAGTTGTGTAGTGTTTATGTCTGTTTGTCTACCTGTCTGTCTTGCCACTCTGTCTGTATCCGTTTGTATGTGTCTGTCTGTCTGTCTCTGAAGGATTCTCTCTCTCTGGCTAGAAAAAAAAGGCTCTCTTTGTCTGTTCTTTCTGCATATGTCTATCTGTCGGTATGTCTGTCTCTGTGTGTATGTGTCCGTCTCGCTGTTTGTTTGTCTGTCTGTCTTTTTCACTTTGTCTTTCTCCGTTTGTATGCTTGTCCCTGTCTGTCTACTATGTCTACCTGTCTGTCTGTCTGTCTCTACTTATTTTTGTGTCTGTTTATGTCTGTCTGTCTGTTTGTGTTTGTTTGTCTCTCCCCCCCCCTCTCTCTCTCTCTCTCTCTCTCTCTTTCTCTCTGACTGTGTCTGACCGTCGGTTTCTGTTTGTCTGTCTTTCTCACACTGTCGGTCTCTGTCTGTCTCTCTGTTTATCTGTTTGTCTGCCTAATTGTCTTTCTCACTTTGTTTGCGTGTCTTCTCTGTTCCTTTATGTCTCTTTGTCTGTGTCTGATTGCCTGTCTCTGTATGGCTATCATTCTGTGTCTGTGTGTCTTGTCTTTGAAAGTCTGCTATGTCAGTCTGTCTGTCTGTTTATTTGTTTGTCTTTCTCTGTTTGTCTGTCTGTCAGTCTTTGTCATTCTCTATATGTCTCTGCCTGCTTGTCTCTGTATGTCTGTTTACCTGTCTGTTTTTTATGTGTGGCTGCCTATGTCTGTCTGTCAGTCTTTCTCTGTTTGTCTATTTATCCCTGTCTGTCTGTTTGTCTGACTCTCTCTGTCTGTGTCCATCTGTCTGTCTGTTAGTCTTTCTCACTGTCTGTCTGTGTCTGTTTGTCTGTCTATGTCTGTCTCTGCCTTTCTGTTTTTCTCACAATCTCTGTCTGTCAGTCTCTGTATGTCTATCTGTCTGTCTATCTTTCTTGTCTGTCTTTCTGTCTCTCTAACAATCAGTCTGTCTGTCTGTTCTCCTGTATTTGTATCTCATTGTTTGTCTGTCAGTCTGTCTCTGTGTCTTTCTCTGTTTATCTGTCTGTCTGTCTGTCTGTCTTCCTGTCTATCTGTATCTGTTTCTCTGTTTATCTCTGGCTTTCTGTCTATCTGTCCGTTTTTCGGTCTGTCTGTTTCTGCCAGACTGTCTCTGTCCGTCTGTCTTATATTGTAGGGAGAGTTGTGTTGTGTAGTATTGTAGGGAGAGTTGTGTTGTGTTGTATTGTAGGGAGAGTTGTGTTGTGTTGTATTGTAGGGAGAGTTGTGTTGTGTTGTATTGTAGGGAGAGTTGTGTTTTGTTGTATTGTATTGTAGGGAGAGTTGTGTTGTG
>NW_024740424.1:0-10339 GCF_018991925.1 Homarus americanus | reverse complement strand
TATATGCGATTAACGGCAGCAGAGGGATGAAAAAAAATGGCAACAATTGCCTTATAGGTGATTAATGGCAGCAGAGGTGCGAAAACAAAAAAAGGCAACAATTGCCTTATATGTGATTAATTACAGCAGTGGAGCGAAAACAAGAAATGGCAACAATTGCCTTATATGTGATTAATGGCAGCAGTGGGGCGAAAACAAAAAATGGCAACAATTGCCTTATATGCGATTAACGGCAGCAGAGGAACGAAAACAAAAAATGGCAACAATTGCCTAATATGTGATTAATCACAGCAATGGGGCGAAAACAATAAATGGCAACAATTGCCTTATATGTGATTAATTGCAGCAGTGGGGCGAAAACAATAAATTGCAACAATTGCCATATATGTGATTAATGGCAGCAGAGGAGCGAAAACAAAAAATGGCAACAATTGCCTTATATGTGATTAATGGCCGCAGTGGGGCGAAAACAAAAAATGGCAACAATTGCCTTATATGAGATTAATGGCAGCACTGGGGCGAAAACAAAAAATGGCAACAATTGCCTTATATGCGATTAACGGCAGCAGAGGGGCGAAAACAAAAAATGGCAACAATTGCCTTATATGTGATTAATTACAGCAGTGGAGCGAAA
The DNA here is from genome assembly GCF_018991925.1 of Homarus americanus. Lineage (NCBI taxonomy): Eukaryota > Metazoa > Arthropoda > Malacostraca > Decapoda > Nephropidae > Homarus > Homarus americanus. The sequence continues at coordinate 9,705 of NW_024740424.1, read as the reverse complement.
ACAAAAAATGGCAACAATTGCCTTATATGTGATTAATGGTAGCAGTGAGGCGAAAACAAAAAATGGCAACAATTGCCTTATATGTGAATAATGGCAGCAGTGGGGCGAAAACAAAAAATGGCAACAATTGCCTTATATGTGATTAATTGCAGCAGTGGGGCGAAAGAAAAAAATGGCAACAATTGCTTTATATGTGATTAACCGCAGCAGAGGGACGAAAACAAAAAACGGCAACAATTGCCTAATATGTGATTAATCACAGCAGTGGGGCGAAAACAAAAAATGGCAACAATTGCCTTATATGTGATTAATTGCAGCAGTGGGGCGAAAACAATAAATGGCAACAATTGCCTTATATGTGATTAATGGCAGCAGTGGGGCGAAAACAAAAAATGGCAACAATTGCCTTATATGTGATTAATAGCCGCAGTGGGGCGAAACAAAATGGCAACAATTACCTTATATGTGATTAACGGCAGCAGAGGGACGAAAACAAGAAATGGCAGCAATTGCCTAATATGTCAATAATGGCAGCAGTGGAGGAAAACAAAAAATGGCAGCAATTGCCTTATATGTGATTAATTACAGCGGTGGAGCGAAAACAAGAAATGGCAACAATTGCCTGATATGTGATTAATGGCAGCAATGGGGCGAAAACAAAAAATGGCAACAATTGCCTTATATGCGATTAACGGCAGCAGAGGAACGAAAACAAAAAATGGCAACAATTGCCTTATATGCGATTAACGGCAGCAGAGGGACGAAAACAAAAAAATGGCAACAATTGCCTTATATGTGATTAATGGCAGCAGTGGGGCGAAAACAAAAAATGGCAACAATTACCTTATATGTGATTAATTACAGCAGTGGAGCGAAAACAAGAAATGGCAACAATTGCCTTATATGTGATTAATGGCAGCAGTGGGGCGAAAACAAAAAATGGCAACAATTGCCTTATATGCTATTAACGGCAGCAGAGGGACGAAAACAAAAAATGGCAACAATTGCCTTATATGTGATTAATGGCAGCACTGGGGCGAAAACAAAAAATGGCAACAATTGCCTTATATGCGATTAACGGCAGCAGAGGGATGAAAAAAAATGGCAACAATTGCCTTATAGGTGATTAATGGCAGCAGAGGTGCGAAAACAAAAAAAGGCAACAATTGCCTTATATGTGATTAATTACAGCAGTGGAGCGAAAACAAGAAATGGGCAACAATTGCCTTATGTGATTAATGGCAGCAGTGGGGCGAAACAAAAATGACAACAATTGCCTTATATATGCGATTAACGGCAGCAGAGGAACGAAACAAAAAATGGCAACAATGCCTAATATGTGATTAATCACAGCAATGGGGCGAAAACAATAAATGGCAACAATTGCCTTATATGTGATTAATGACAGCAGTGGGGCGAAAACAATAAATGGCCACAATTGCCTTATATGCGATTACCGGCAGCAGTGGGGCGAAAAGAAAAAATGGCAACAATTGCCTTATATGTGATTAATGGCAGCAGTGGGGCGAAAACAATAAATGGCAACAATTGCCTTATATGTGATTAATGGCAGCAGAGAGGCGAAAACAAAAGATGGCAACAATTGCCTTATATGAGACTAACGGCAGCAGAGGGACGAAAAGAAAACATGGCAACAATTGCCATGTATGTGATTAATGGCAGCAGAGGAGCGAAAACAAAAAATGGCTATTGCCTTATATGTGATAAATGGCATCAGATGGAGGAAAATAAAAAAATGGCAACAATGCGTTATATGTGATTAATGTCAGCAGAGATACGAAAACAAAAATGGCAACAATTGCCTTTTTTATGATTAATGGCAGCAGAGGGGCGACAATAATAAATGGCAACAATTGCCTTATATGTGATTAATGGCAGCAGTGGAGGGAAAAAATGGCAACAATTGCCTTATATGTGATTAATGGCAGCAGTGGGGCGAAAACAAAAAATGGCAACAATTGCGTTATATGTGATTAATTGCAGCAGTGGGGCGAAACAATAAATGGCAACAATTGCCTTATATGTGATTAATGGCAGCAGTGGGGCGAAAACAAAAAATGGCAACAATTGCCTTATATGTGATTAATGACAGTAGAGGGACAATAAAAAATGGCAACAATTGCCTTATATGTGATTAATGGCAGCAGTGGGGCGACAATAAATAATGGCAACACTTGCCTTATATGTGATTAATGGCAGCACTGGGGCGAAATCAAAAAATGGCAACAATTGCCTTATATGCGATTAACGGCAGCAGAGGGATGAAAAAAAATGGCAACAATTGCCTTATATGTGATTAATGGCAGCAGAGGAGCGAAAACAAAAAATGGCAATAATTGCCTTATATGTGATTAATGGCAGCAGTGGAGCGAAAACAAGAAATGGCAACAATTGCCTTATGTGATTAATGGCGTTATGGGGCGAAACAAAAATGACAACAATTGCCTTATGCGATTAACGCGCAGAGGAACGAAAAACAAAAATGGCAACAATTGCCCATTATGTGATTAATCACAGCAATGGGGCGAAAACAATAAATGGCAACACCGGGCTCATATGTGATTAATTGCAGCAGTGGGCGAAACAATAAATTGCAACAATTGTTTATATGTGATTAATGGCAGCAGAGGAGCGAAAACAAAAATGGCAACAATTGCCTTATATGTGATTAATGGCAGCAGAGGAGCGAAAACAAAAGATGGCAACAATTGCCTTATATGTGATTAATGGAAGCATTGGGGCGAAAACAAAAAATGGCAACAATTGCCTTATATGCGATTAACGGCAGCAGAGGAACGAAAAAAAATGGCAACAATTGCCTAAAAGTGATTAATGGCAGCAGAGGAGCGAAAACAAAAAATGGCAACAATTGCCTTATATGTGATTAATGGAAACATTGGGGCGAAAACAAAAAATGGCAACAATTGCCTTATATGTGAACAATGGCAGCAGTGGGGGCGAAAACAAAAAATGGCAACAATTGCCATATATGTGATTCATTGCAGCAGTGGGGAGAAAACAAAAAATAGCAACAATTGCCTTATATGTGATTAACCGCAGCAGAGGGACTAAAACAAAAAACGGCAACAATTGCCTAATATGTGATTAATCACAGCAATGGGGCGAAAACAATAAATGGCAACAATTGCGTTATATGTGATTAATTGCAGCAGTGGGGCGAAAACAATAAATGGCAACAATTGCCTTATATGTGATTAATGGCAGCAGTGGGGCGAAAACAAAAAATGGCAGCAATTGCCTTATATGTGATTAATGACAGTAGAGGGACAATAAAAAATGGCAACACTTGCCTTATATGTGATTAATGGCAGCAGTGGGGCGACAATAAATAATGGCAACACTTGCCTTATATGTGATTAATGGCAGCAGTGGGGGCGAAAACAAAAAATGGCAACAATTGACTTATATGCGATTAACGGCAGCAGAGGGACGAAAAAAATAGCAACAATTGCCTTATATGTGATTAATAGCACTGGGGCGAAAACAAAAAATGGCAACAATTGCCTTATATGCGATTAACGGCAGCAGAGGGATGAAAAAAAATGGCAACAATTGCCTTATATGTGATTAATGGCAGCAGAGGAGCGAAAACAAAAAATGGCAATAATTGCCTTATATGTGATTAATGGCAGCAGTGGAGCGCAAACAAGAAATGGCAACAATTGCCTTATGTGATTAATGGCAGCAGTGGGGCGAAAACAAAAAATGACAACAATTACCTTATATGCGATTAACGGCAGCAGAGGAACGAAAACAAAAAATGGCAACAATTGCCTAATATGTGATTAATCACAGCAATGGGGCGAAAACAATAAATGGCAACAATTGCCTTATATGTGATTAATTGCAGCAGTGGGGCGAAAACAATAAATTGCAACAATTGTTTATATGTGATTAATGGCAGCAGAGGAGCGAAAACAAAAAATGGCAACAATTGCCTTATATGTGATTAATGGCCGCAGTGGGGCGAAAACAATTAATGGCAACAATTGCCTTATATGTGATTAATGGCAGCACTGGGGCGAAAACAAAAAATGGCAACAATTGCCTTATATGCGATTAACGGAAGCAGAGGGACGACAAAAATGGCAACAATTGCCTTATATGTGATTAATGGCAGCAGAGGAGCGAAAACAAAAAATGGCAACAATTGCCTTATATGTGATTAATGGAAGCATTGGGGCGAAAACAAAAAATGGCAACAGTATATATGTGAACAATGGCAGCAGTGGGGGCGAAAACAAAAATGGCAACAGATTGCCTTATATGTGATTCATTGCAGCAGTGGGAGAAAACAAAAATACTTAACAATTGCCTTATATGCGTTAACAGCAGCAGAGGGATAAAACAAAAACGGCAACAATTGCCTAATATGTGATTAATCACACAGCAATGGAGACGAAAAACAATAAATGCTTAACAATTGCGTTATATGTGATTAATTACGCGGTAGAACGAAAACAATAAATGGCAACAATTGCCTTATATGTGATTAATAGCGGCAGTGGGGTGAAAACAAAAATGTAACAATTGCGCATATATGGCGATTAATGACAGTAGAGGGACAATAAAAAATGGCAACAATTGCCTTATATGTGATTAATGGCAGCAGTGGGGCGACAATAAATAATGGCAACACTTGCCTTATATGTGATTAATGGCAGCAGTGGGGGCGAAAACACAAAATGGCAACAATTGCCTTATATGCGATTAACGGCAGCAGAGGGACGAAAACAAAAAATGGCAGCAATTGCCTAATATGTGATTAATGGCAGCAGTGGAGGAAAACAAAAAATGGCAGCAATTGTCTTATATGTGATTAATTACAGCGGTGGAGCGAAAACCAAAAATGGCAACAATTACCTTATATGTGATTAATGGCTACAGTGGGGCGAAAACAAAAAATGGCAACAGTTGCCTTATATGTGATTAATAGCAGCAGTGGGGCGAAAACAAAAAATGGCAACAATTCCCTTATATGCGATTAACGGCAGCAGAGGAACGAAAACAAAAAATGGCAACAATTGCCTAATATGTGATTAATCACAGCAATGGGGCGAAAACAATAAATGGCAACAATTGCCTTAAATGTGATTAATGGCAGCAGTGGGGCGAAAACAAAAATAGCGCGAATTGTAAATGTGATTAATAAGCGGCAGTGGGGCGAAAACAAAAAATGGCAACAATTGCCTTATATGCAGTAACGGCAGCAGAGGGACGAAAACAAAAAATGGCAACAATTGCTTTATATGTGATTAATGGCAGCAGTGGGGCGAAAGCAAAAAATGGCAACAATTGCCTTATAAGTGATTACTGGCAGCAGAGGGGCGACAATAAAAAATGGCAGCAATTGCCTTATATGTGATTAATGGCAGCAGTGGGGCGAAAACAAAAAATGGCAACAATTGCCTTATATGTGATTAATGGCAGCAGTGGGGCGAAAACAAAAAATGGCAACAATTGCCTTATATGCGATTAACGGCAGCAGAGGAACGAAAACAAAAAATGGCAACAATTGCCTAATATGTGATTAATCACAGCAATGGGGCGAAAACAAGAAATGGCAACAATTGCCTTATATGTGATTAATTGCAGCAGTGGGGCGAAAACAATAAATTGCAACAATTGCCATATATGTGATTAATGGACGCATTGGGGCGAAAACAAAAAATGGCAACAATTGCCTTATATGTGATTAATGGCCGCAGTGGGGCGAAAACAAAAAATGGCAACAATTGCCTTATATGTGATTAATGGCAGCACTGGGGCGAAAACAAAAAATGGCAACAATTGCCTTATATGCGATTAACGGCAGCAGAGGGACAAAAAAATGGCAACAATTGCCTTATATGTGATTAATGGCAGCAGAGGAGCGAAAACAAAAAATGGCAACAACTGCCTTATATGCGATTAACCGCAGCAGAGGAACGAAAACAAAAAATGGCAACAATTGCCTAATATGTGATTAATCACAGCAATGGGGCGAAAAAAAATGGTAACAATTGCATTATATGTGATTAATGGTACCAATGGGGCGAAAACAAAAAATGGCAACAATTGCCTTATATGCGATTAACGGCAGCAGAGGGACGAAAACAAAAAATGGCAACAATTGCCTTATATGTGATTAATGGCAGCAGTGGGGCGAAAACAAAAATGGCAACAATTGCCTTATATGTGATTAATTACAGCAGTGGAGCGAAAACAAGAAATGGCAACAATTGCCTTTTATGTGATTAATGGCAGCAGTGGGGCGAAAACAAAAAATGGCAACAATTGCCTTATATGCTATTAACGGCAGCAGAGGGACGAAAAAAAAATGGCAACAATTGCCTTATATGTGATTAATGGCAGCACTGGGGCGAAAACATAAAATGGCAACAATTGCCTTATATGCGATTAACGGCAGCAGAGGGATGAAGAAAAATGGCAACAATTGCCTTATATGTGATTAATGGCAGCAGAGGAGTGAAAACAAAAAATGGCAATAATTGCCTTATATGTGATTAATGGCAGCAGTGGAGCGAAAACAAGAAATAGCTCGTGCCTTATGTGATTAATGGCAGCAGTGGGGCGAAACAAAAAATGACAACAATTGCCTTATATGCGATTAACGGCAGCAGAGGAACGAAAACAAAAATGGCAACAATTGCTAATATGTGATTAATCCCACAGCAATGGGGCAAAACAATAAATGGCAACAATTGCCTTATATGTGATTAATGGCCGCAGTGGGGCGAAAACAATAAATGGCAACAATTACTTATATGTGATTAATAGCACTGGGGCGAAAACAAAAATGGCAACAATTGCCTTACTCATAAATTAACAACAGCAGAGGACGAAAAATGGCAACAATTGCCTTATATGTGATTAATGGCAGCAGAGGAGCGAAAACAAAAGATGGCAACAATTGCCTTATATGTGATTAATGGAAGCATTGGGGCGAAAACAAAAAATGGCAACAATTGCCTTATATGCGATTAACGGCAGCAGAGGAACGAAAAAAAATGGCAACAATTGCCTAAAAGTGATTAATGGCAGCAGAGGAGCGAAAACAAAAAATGGCAACAATTGCCTTATATGTGATTAATGGAAACATTGGGGCGAAAACAAAAAATGGCAACAATTGCCTTATATGTGAACAATGGCAGCAGTGGGGGCGAAAACAAAAAATGGCAACAATTGCCATATATGTGATTCATTGCAGCAGTGGGGAGAAAACAAAAAATAGCAACAATTGCCTTATATGTGATTAACCGCAGCAGAGGGACTAAAACAAAAAACGGCAACAATTGCCTAATATGTGATTAATCACAGCAATGGGGCGAAAACAATAAATGGCAACAATTGCGTTATATGTGATTAATTGCAGCAGTGGGGCGAAAACAATAAATGGCAACAATTGCCTTATATGTGATTAATGGCAGCAGTGGGGCGAAAACAAAAAATGGCAGCAATTGCCTTATATGTGATTAATGACAGTAGAGGGACAATAAAAAATGGCAACACTTGCCTTATATGTGATTAATGGCAGCAGTGGGGCGACAATAAATAATGGCAACACTTGCCTTATATGTGATTAATGGCAGCAGTGGGGGCGAAAACAAAAAATGGCAACAATTGACTTATATGCGATTAACGGCAGAGTGGACGAAAAAATGGCAACAATTGTTCTATATGTGATTACGGCAGCACTGTGGGGCGAAAACAAAAAATGGCAACAATTGCCTTATATGCGATTAACGGCAGCAGAGGGATGAAAAAAAATGGCAACAATTGCCTTATATGTGATTAATGGCAGCAGAGGAGCGAAAACAAAAAATGGCAAAAATTGCCTTATATGTGATTAATGGCAGCAGTGGAGCGAAAACAAGAAATGGCAACAATTGCCTTATGTGATTAATGGCAGCAGTGGGGCGAAAACAAAAAATGACAACAATTGCCTTATATGCGATTAACGGCAGCAGAGGAACGAAAACAAAAAATGGCAACAATTGCCTAATATGTGATTAATCACAGCAATGGGGCGAAAACAATAAATGGCAACAATTGCCTTATATGTGATTAATTGCAGCAGTGGGGCGAAAACAATAAATTGCAACAATTGTTTATACGTGATTAATGGCAGCAGAGGAGCGAAAACAAAAAATGGCAACAATTGCCTTATATTTGATTAATGGCCGCAGTGGGGCGAAAACAATAAATGACAACAATTGCCTTATATGTGATTAACCGCAGCAGAGGGACTAAAACAAAAAACGGCAACAATTGCCTAATATGTGATTAATCACAGCAATGGGGCGAAAACAATAAATGGCAACAATTGCGTTATATGTGATTAATTGCAGCAGTGGGGCGAAAACAATAAATGGCAACAATTGCCTTATATGTGATTAATGGCAGCAGTGGGGCGAAAACAAAAAATGGCAACAATTGGTTTTATATGTGATTAATGACAGTAGAGGGATACAAAAATGGCAACAATTGCCTTATATGTGATTAATGGCAGCAGTGGGGCGACAATAAATAATGGCAACACTTGCCTTATATGTGATTAATGGCAGCAGTGGGGACGAAAACAAAAAATGGCAACAATTGCCTTATATGCGATTAACGGCAGCAGAGGGACGAAAACAAGAAATGGCAGCAATTGCCTAATATGTCAATAATGGCAGCAGTGGAGGAAAACAAAAAATGGCAGCAATTGCCTTATATGTGATTAATTACAGCGGTGGAGCGAAAACCAAAAATGGCAACAATTGCCTTATATGTGATTAATGGCTGCAGTGGGGCGAAAACAACAAATGGCAACAATTGCCTTATATGTGATTAATAGCAGCAGTGGGGCGAAAACAAAAAATGGCAACAATTCCCTTATATGCGATTAACGGCAGCAGAGGAACGAAAACAAAAAATGGCAACAATTGCCTAATATGTGATTAATCACAGCAATGGGGCGAAAACAATAAATGGCAACAATTGCCTTATATGTGATTAATTGCAGCAGTGGGGCGAAAACAATAAATTGCAACAATTGCCATATATGTGATTAATGGCAGCAGAGGAGCGAAAACAAAAAATGGCAACAATTGCCTTATATGTGATTAATGGCAGCAGTGGGGCGAAAACAAAAAATGGCAACAATTGCCTTATATGTGATTAATTGCAGCAGTGGGGCGAAAACAATAAATGGCAACAATTGCCTTATATGTGATTAATGGCAACAGTGGGGCGAAAACAAAAAATGGCAACAATTGCCTTATATGTGATTAATGACAGTAGAGGGACAATAAAATGGAAGCAAACAATTGCCTTATATGTGATTAATGGCAGCAGTGGGGCGAAAACAAAAAATGGCAACATTTGCCTTATATGTGATTAATGGCAGTAGAGGGGAGAAAACAAAAAATAGCAACAATTGCCTTATATGTGATTAATGGCAACAGTGGGGCGAAAACAAAAAATGGCAACAATTGCCTTATATGTGATTAATGACAGCAGTGGAGCAAAAACAAAAAATGGCAACAATTGCCTTATATGTGATTAATGGCAGAAGAGGGGCGAAAACAAAAAATGGCAACAATTGCCTTATATGTGATTAATGGCAGCAGTGGAGCGAAAACAAAAAATGGCAACAATTGCCTTATATGTGATTAATGG
>NW_024740423.1:12500-13632 GCF_018991925.1 Homarus americanus | reverse complement strand
CAAACTCCCCACCTGATAATGTCCTCGGAGTGGATCGCGGCGGGCGCGAGCGCCCGGCCTTCTCGTAGACGCGGGCCCGGCGCGGCTTCGCTGTTAGCGTACCCGGCCGGAACCGCACGTCCGCCCTTCCGCCGCTTAGGGCTAGAAAGAGGAGACGCTCCCGTGCGGGGAGACTCCCATTCCGTCTCACCGAGTAAGTAAAGAAACGATCAGAGTAGTGGTATTTCACTGGCGGCCGCCCACACGGAGGCGGAACGACCTCCCACTTATGCTACACCTCTGATGTCTCTTTACAAAATCAGACTAGAGTCAAGCTCAACAGGGTCTTCTTTCCCCGCTGTTTAGTGCAGGCCCGTTCCCCTGCCTGTGGGTTTGCTAGATAGTAGATAGGGACAGTGGGAATCTCGTTAATCCATTCATGCGCGTCACTAATTAGATGACGAGGCATTGGCTAGTAATACTCACAAAAATTTTTATTAGTTTCAACAACACGGAGCCGCTTCCTGCATGCCCGGACGCTCTTCACTTTCTCTACTTTTCCTTAAAAATTAAAACTTAAATGCACAACTGTGCCCCTAAAATCTGACTATCTTGCAGGGATTACCAGGTTCCCTGCACAACTACTCTCCTGGCATTTATACCCTTCTGCAATATCCATCCTGGTAGGGAGCTCCCCGCAGTGCTTGGATGTTGGTCACCGGATGTCTAAGATGTAGTCGGCAACTGGCACCCCATCCCACCCCATAAGGATATTTTAAGGGCCTTATTTATTGACCGCCGGCCCTGCTGGCGGCTGCTGGTTTGGGAGAGCTGCCAGTTGCTCGTGGTGACACACTTGTGGAGCTCATGGATGAGGCTGATGTCCGTGTCTGTGTTGCAGAAGGGATCGGAGCGATGGTCATCTCCAACTTGTCAGGAGAGGACTAAAACCTAGCTAAAAATTTAAAAAAATGAATGAGTTAAAAGCCTCTTGTCCAAGTTTTTAGGATAGAGCGCCCGCCACAGCAGGCTCGAACTCCGCGTGTGTCCCGGGAGCAGCAGCACCCCTGTGGATTGGAGCTCCTTGGCAGGGATGAGATCGAACTGTCCTGCTTGCAGTGTGGGCGAACGCCCCAGCCCCAGCATTCGGGCC
>NW_024740423.1:0-7500 GCF_018991925.1 Homarus americanus | reverse complement strand
GAGCGATTAAACCCCAAAGGCAGAGCTCCGTTCAGGTTACCCTCGTGGGAGACAATCAGGAGGCACGAACTGCCTTAACCGATGGATGTATATTTCCGGCCCTGCGTGAAGGTGGCGGCGGCGACAGCTCGCATGGCTGCGCGCGCCAGCATCTCTGATTCAACTTGTCGATGTATCTGGTATTCTTGCGATTCGTACGCGGTTGCTGGATCCTTCCAGCATCGACCGGGCGAGTGATCCCCGTTAAGAGTTGTGTATTTGCCATTTGGTCTTTTGCGACTAACCATCACAGGTCGAGTCTCAATGAAAGGGTTTGACAGACATAGCCCAATTTTGTGGTTTGGGTTTGGCCGGACGGCTTGTTGTTGTTTTTTGACACTTGAATTTCACTCTTTTTGGGTCAAGAGGCTTATTCGCCGGTAGTAAGGAACGGACGGGCAGCCGTCCAAAGCCCCGTCCGTCCTCCTCCGGTCTTCGCGCTCTCGCCCGAGTGTGGTCCACCTACAGCGTGGTGGTACCTATTTTTGGTGCGGGGGCCGGGATTGTCCTCTTTCGCTGCTGGAGTTGCCAGAGCAGAGCCCGAGACCGCCCAAATCAGGAGAGTAGTAGTAGTAGTTTTAAGAGCGCCCCGTTCTCTTTCTCTGTTAATGATCCTTCCGCAGGTTCACCTACGGAAACCTTGTTACGACTTTTACTTCCTCTAAATGATCAAGTTTGGACATCTTTCCGTCAGCTCGAGGCGACGACCCCAGAAAACCCTCGCGGGCAACGGGGCCGACAATCCAAGAGCGCCAGTCCGAAGGCCTCACTAAATCATTCAATCGGTAGTAGCGACGGGCGGTGTGTACAAAGGGCAGGGGCGTAGTCAGCGCAAGCTGATGACTTGCACTTACTGGGAATTCCTCGTTCATAGGGAAACAATTGCAAGCCCCAATCCCTATCAAGAAAGGCTTTGAACAGGTTACCCGCTCCTCTCGGAAAACTCGTTGATCCCTTCAGTGTAAGCGTCATTGGTACCTCAGGGCATCACGGGCCACCATTGTTGCTCAATCTCGTCGCGGCTAAGTGCCGCTTATCCCTCTAGAAGAAGTTGCGAACTGGACACCATTTTCTGGAGATCCGTCGACTACTTAGTAGGCCAGAGTCTCGTTCGTTATCGGAATTAACCAGACAAATCGCTCCACCAACTAAGAACGGCCATGCACCACCACCCACCGAATCGAGAAAGAGCTCTCAATCTGTCAATCCTTCCGGTGTCTGGGCCTGGTGAGGTTTCCCGTGTTGAGTCAAATTAAGCCGCAGGCTCCACTCCTGGTGGTGCCCTTCCGTCAATTCCTTTAAGTTTCAGCTTTGCAACCATACTTCCCCCGGAACCCAAAGACTTTGGTTTCCCGAAAGCTGCCCGCCGGGTCATGGGAATAACGCCGGCGGATCGCTAGTTGGCATCGTTTATGGTTAGAACTAGGGCGGTATCTGATCACCTTCGAACCTCTAACTTTCGTTCTTGATTAATGAAAACATCGGCAGCCGTCGCTTTCGCAATGGTTAAATCTTCAAACGTCAAAATTTCACCTACAAGCGTCGCCAATCTGGAATGCCCCGCCTGTTCGATTAGTCATTACCTCTGGTTCGAAACCAGCAAAATAGAACCGGGGTCCTATTCATTATTCATGCATCACCATTCGGGCCATTCAAATAGCCTGCTCTGAAACTCCCTAATTTTTCAAGTAAACTCTCCGGCCACTCGGGACACTCGACAAAGGCATCCGTGCGAGCGGCGCTGTTCGGGCGTACGACAGTAAACACCGGGCGTTGCACCGTCAGTCGGAACTGAGATCAACTACGGCTTTTAACGCTAACCTTTAATATACGCTATTGGAGCTGGAATTACCGCGGCTGCTGGCACCAGACTTGCCCTCCAATGGATACTCGTTAAAGGATTTCAAGTGTACTCATTCCGATTGTGAGGCCTCGGATGAGACTCGCATCGTTATTTTTCGTCACTACCTCCCCGTGCCGGGAGTGGTTAATTTGCGTGCCTGCTGCCTTCCTTAGATGTGGTAGCCGTTTCTCAGGCTCCCTCTCCGGAATCGAACCCTGATTCCCCGTTATAGCCATTGTAGGCGCATAACCTACAATCGAAAGCTGATAAGGCAGACACTTGAAAGAAGCGGCGCCGGTGCGGAGACCGTGCGCTCAGCCCGAAGTTATTCAGATTCACCACAGGTGGGTTACGGACCGGGGCCCGACCAGTTTTGAACTAATAAAAGCGCTCTTCCCTTGCGGTCAGAGACCAATTGCATGTATTAGCTCTAGAATTGCCACAGTTATCCAAGCAAGTGGGTTTACAGATCCAATGAAACATAGCTGATTTAATGAGCCATTCGCGGTTTCGCCTTAAATCGGCTTGTACTTACACATGCATGGCTTAATCTTTGAGACAAGCATATGACTACTGGCAGGATCAACCAGGTAGCTGCTGCTGTTGGCGGCGCCTATCACGGCGGCCAAAATAGTGAGAGAGAGAGAGGCAGAAGACATTGGGCGAGGGACCGCACGTTGGCCTTAGAGAAATAGCAAACCAGATGATCAGATTTAACTGCACCTTCTCTTGCTATCCTCGGCGCCGGCAGCGCCACCGTGTGTGCCAATCTCCTCCCTTATCCGCTCCTCTTTGCCCCAGCTCCAGCGAGGCAGCCGACATTGGGCGAGGGACAGCAAGCCAATCTCCTCCCATATCCGCTCCTCTTCTCTTTGCCCCAGCAAGGCAGAAGACATTGGGCGAGGGACCGCACGTTGGCCTTAGAGAAATAGCAAACCAGATGATCAGATCAAACTGCACCTTCTCTTGCTATCCTCGGCGCCGGCAGCGCCACCGTGTGTGCCAATCTCCTCCCTTATCCGCTCCTCTCCTCTCCTCTCCTCTTTACCCAGCTCCAGCGAGGCAGCCGACATTGGGCGAGGGACCGCACGTTGGCCAATCTCCTCCCTTATCCGCTCCTCTTCTCTTTGCCCCAGCTCCAGCGAGGCAGCCGACATTGGGCGAGGGACGGCACGTTGGCCTTAGAGAAATAGCAAACCAGATGATCAGATCAAACTGCACCTTCTCTTGCTATCCTCGGCACCGGCAGCGCCACCGTGTGTGCCAATCTCCTCCCTTATCCGCTCCTCTCCTCTCCTCTCCTCTCCTCTTTGCCCCAGCTCCAGCGAGGCAGCCGACATTGGGCGAGGGACCGCACGTTGGCCAATCTCCTCCCTCATCCGCTCCTCTTCTCTTTGCCCCAGCTCCAGCGAGGCAGAAGACATTGGGCGAGGGACCGCACGTTGGCCAATCTCCTCCCTTATGCTTCTGCTCTCTCTCTTTCTTTCTCACTCTCTCTTACTGTTTGTGGGGACGTGGGCTCATGAGCGCCATCGTCACCCAATATTGGTTAGCTTGTGTATTTCACGGGTGGGAACCGCCATCGTTGTTAGGTGATGGGGTAACCTAACGTGTGCTTTGACAAGTTTTGGCTGCTAAACTCTCTTTTTAGTATACTCGGCTCCCAGACTGCGCCCTGGTCGTGTTGAACCATGAGCGTTGTCTATGCACATTTAGGGTAGCCGTTTGCGCGTGGAATAGTGCAATGAATCTCTGTCAAGAAACGGTTGGGCGCTGCATTGAAAGCCGGCACAGACGCGAAGACGGGTTGATCAGCCAACGCAAGTCCGCTAAGTTGGGCAGACAGCAAGGCGAAGGGGAGCCCCGTTTCGGACTGAAAGGCCGCAGCATATGCTGTGACGGAAACTAGTAGGGTGGCGACGTGAGCGCCGAGAGAGAGACGGAGTAAATAATGTCAAAACGAAAGAGAGACCTGGCAAGTGTAATTGATAGAGCGCGAGCCTACTCGCCATAAGCCCGCTCCACTGCCATTCCTCTGATCCAATGAGACTAAAATCTCTCTCCTTCTGCTCCAGCCATTGCAGGGCAGGGAAGCGACGGCAATTTTGGTTGTTGTTTTTGAATGCCGCGCTTTGCTTCGCAGAGGCGCCGAAGCGCTCCGCTGGGGGGCGGAAGATATTTCACACCGAATATGTGTGTGAAGGCACCCTCTCCCCTTAATATAGTGAAATAGTGCAATCCAGCATACAAGGTCGGACGATAGGACATTCACCGTACCGCACCTCGAGAGTGGATGTTGGGTAAGGTTAAAACCGGACTGTTCGCAGACAGCCGAATAACCCGGTTCCGGACTAATTGGTGGATGCAACATCATCATCATCATCATGATGCTGCTGCTGCTGTCGCGGAAACCGCAGTGGCGACGTGAGAGAGTAATAATGTTCAATAGGGAGAGCGACCTGGCTAGTGTAATTGATAGATCGCGAGCCTACTCGCCATTAGCCCGCTCCACTGCCATTCCTCTGACCCAATGAGACTATTCTCTCTCTCGCTCTCCTTCTGCTCCAGCCATTGCAGGGCAGGGAGAGGAAATCGACGGCAATTTTGGTTGTTGTTTTTGAATGCCGCGTTTTGCTTCGCAGAGGCGCCGAAGCGCTCCGCTGGGGGGCGGAAGATATTTCACATCGAATATGTGTGTGAAGGCACCCTCTCCCCTTAATATAGTGAAATAGTGCAATCCAGCATACAAGAGCGGACGATAGGACAGTCACCGTACCGCACCTCGAGAGTGGAAGTTGTTTGATCGTTTGTTAGGCAAGGTTAAAACCTGACTGTTCGCGAACAACCGAATAACCCGGTTCCGGACTTACAATAGACGCAACATCATCACGATGCTGCTGCTGCTGCTGTCACGGAAACCGTGGTGGCGCCGAGAGAGTAATAATGCTCAATTGGGAGACAGACCTGGCTAGTGAAATTCATAGAACCCGCTCCACTGCCATTCCTCTGACCCCATGAGACTATTTTCTCTCTCTCTCTCTCTCCTTCTGCTGCTGCTGCTCCAGCCATTGCAGGGCAGGGAAGGGAAAGCGACGGCAACTTTGGTTGTTGTTTTTGAATGCCGCGCTTTGCTTCGCAGAGGCGCCGAAGCGCTCCGCTGGGGGGTGGAAGATATTCCACACAGAATAGGTGTGTGAAGGCACCCTCTCCCCTTAATATAGTGAAATAGTGCAATCCAGCATACAGGGGCGGACGATAGGACAGTCACCGTACCGCACCTCGAGAGTGGAGGTTGTTTGATCGTTTGTTAGGCAAGTTTAAAACCTGACTGTTCGAGAACAGCCGAATAACCCTGTTCCGGACTTATTGGTAGACACAACATCATGATGCTGCTGCTGTCACGGAAACCGTGGTGGCGACGTGTGCGCCGAGAGAGAGTAATAATGTTCAATAGGTAGACAGACCTGGCTAGTGAAATTCATAGATCGCCCTCCATAGCCATTCCTCTGACCCCATGAGACTATTTTCTCTAAAAAACCTTCTGCTGCTCCAGCCAATACAGGGCAGGGAAGGGAAAGCCACGGCAGCTTTGGTTGTTGTTTTTGAATGCCGCGCTTTGCTTCGCAGAGGCGCCGAAGCGCTCCGCTGGGGGGCAGAAGATATTCCACACCGAATAGGTGTGTGAAGGCACCCTCTCCCCTTAATATAGTGAAATAGTGCAATCCAGCATACAAGAGCGGACGATAGGACAGTCACCGTACCGCACCTCGAGAGTGGAAGTTGTTTGATCGTTTGTTAGGCAAGGTTAAAACCTGACTGTTCGCGAACAGCCGAATAACCCGGTTCCGGACTTACAATAGACGCAACATCATGATGCTGCTGCTGTCACGGAAACCGTGGTGGCGACGTGTGCGCCGAGAGAGAGTAATAATGTTCAATAGGAAGACATACCTGGCTAGTGAAATTCATAGATCGCGCTCCACTGCCATTCCTCTGACCCCATGAGACTATTTTCTCTCTCTCTCCTTCTGCTGCTCCAGCCATTGCAGGGCAGGGAAGAAAAAGCTATGGCAATTTTGGTTGTTGTTTTTGAATGCCGCGCTTTGCTTCGCAGAGGCGCCGAAGCGCTCAGCTGGGGGGCGCAAGATATTTCACACCGAATATGTGTGCGAAGGCACTCTCTCCCCTTAATATAGTGAAATAATGCAATCGAACATACAAGGGCGGACGTTTTCATCACCGTATCCCACTCGGTGTGTGCAGATTCTCGGATCATTTTGTATAGTATGCTCTTAAATCGATCACCGATTGACTTTGACGGTCTCCCATGCGGGTGTGTTTAAGTTCTCTGTAGTATGCTCTTAAATCGATCACCGATTGACTTTGACGGTCTCCCATGCGGGTGTGGAACTTCTCTGGTATGTCGTATAATATGACCGAGGTGCCTCTACCCCTTATTATAGTGAAATAGTGCCATCCAGTGTACAAGGGCGGACGCTTTCATCACAGTCACCCACTCGGTGTGTGCACATTCTCGGATCATTTTGTATAGTATGCTATTAAATCGACCCTCGATTGACTCTGATGGTCTCCCATTCGGGTGTGCAAGTTCTCTGTAGTAAGCTATCAAATCGACCCCCGATTGACTTTGACGGTCTCCCATTCGGGTGTGCAAGTTCTCTGTAGTATGCTATCAAATCGACCCCCGATTGACTTTGACGGTCTCCCATGCGGGTGTGGAACTTCTCTGGTATTTTGTATAATATGACCGAGGTGCCTCTACCCCTTACTATAGTGAAATAGTGCCATCCAGTGTACAAGGGCGGACGCTTTCATCACCGTCTCCCACTCGGTGTGTGCACATTCTCGGATCATTTTGTATAGTATGCTATTAAATCGACCCTCGATTGACTCTGATGGTCTCCCATTCGGGTGTGCAAGTTCTCTGTAGTATGCTATCAAATCGACCCCCGATTCACTTTGACGGTCTCCCATGCGGGTGTGGAACTTCTCTGGTATGTTGTATAATATGACCGAGGTGCCCCTACCCCTTACTATAGTGAAATAGTGCCATCCAGTGTACAAGGGCGGACGCTTTCATCACCGTCTCCCACTCGGTATGTGCAGATTCTCGGATCATTTTGTATAGTATGCTATTAAATCGACCCTCGATTGACTCTGATGGTCTCCCATTCGGGTGTGCAAGTTCTCTGTAGTATGCTATCAAATCGACCCCCGATTGACTTTGACGGTCTCCCATTCGGGTGTGCAAGTTCTCTGTAGTATGCTATCAAATCGACCCCCGATTCACTTTGACGGTCTCCCATGCGGGTGTGGAACTTCTCTGGTATGTTGTATAATATGACCGAGGTGCCTCTACCCCTTACTATAGTGAAATAGTGCCATCCAGTGTACAAGGGCGGACGCTTTCATCACCGTCTCCCACTCGGTGTGTGCACATTCTCGGATCATTTTGTATAGTATGCTATTAAATCGACCCTCGATTGACTCTGAAGGTCTCCCATTCGGGTGTGCAAGTTCTCTGTAGTATGCTATCAAATCGACCCCCGATTGACTTTGACGGTCTCCCATTCGGGTGTGCAAGTTCTCTGTAGTAT
>NW_024740422.1:0-3330 GCF_018991925.1 Homarus americanus | reverse complement strand
GTGTCTGTGTTGTGTCTGCAGTCTGTGAAAGTCTCTTGTGTTGTGTCTATGGTGTGTCTGTGTTGGGGTGGTCTTATGCAGTGTCTGTACAGTCTATGCAGGTCTAGGCAGGTCCGTGGTAGGGTCCGTGGTGTGTCTGTCTGTGCTAGTCTGTAAGCAGGTCTGTGTCAGGTCTGTACAGTTCATGGCAGTTCCGTGGTGTCTGTAGGTCTAGGCTAGGTCTGTGTTAGGGTCTTGTGTAGGTCTGTGTTGTATCTGTAGTGTCTGTAGGTCTGTCTGTGCTTGTGTCTGTCTGTGCCAGGTCTGTGTTAGGTCTGTGTTGTGTCTAGGTGTGTCTAAATAGGTCTATGGTGTCTGTGGCGCCAGTCTGCATGGGTCTAGGTGTCTGTCTGTAGGTCTGTGTTAGGTCTAAGCAGTCTGTCTGTGTGCCAGGTCTGTGCTGTGTCTAGGTGCTTGTGTCCTTGTCTGTAGGTCTAGGTGTGTCTGTGGTGTGTCTGTGGTGTCTGTGCTAGTCTGTAGGGTTCAGCAGGTCTATGGTGTGTCTGTGCTAGGTCTGTGGTGTCTGGTGTGTCTGTGGTGTGTCTGTGGTGTGTCTGTGTTGTGTCTGTGTTGTGTCTGTGTTGTGTCTGTGGGGTGTCTGTGTTGTGTCTGTGTTGTGTCTGTGTGTCACTCCACGTCCGAGTGTTGCTGGTTGTTGTATAATGACAAGTGTGGTGTGTTGCATGTAGGTTGCTGCTGGTGAGTGTTGATGGTGACTGTTTGTGTTGAATGATGGTGATAATATAGTGTTGCTGGCTTCTTATACACCGGCCATGACAGTACACGGCTTCTTGGACAGGAATCATGATGATGAGAGACAGACAGACAGACAGACAGACAGACAGACAGACAAAAAAGAGGAAAGAGAGAAAGAAAGGGAGAGAAAGAGCGTGTAAGAGCGATAGATAGATAGATCAAGAGAGAGGTAGAGGATGATGGAGGGATAGATAGAAAGAAAATGTTACGGAAAGAGAGAAAGCGAATGACAGACAGACAGACAGACAGACATACAGATAGATAGATAGATAGATAGACAGACAGACAGACAGATCGATATATATAGATAGATAAAGAGAAAAGGAGTAGGGTATTAGGTAGGTACACACACACACAATACAGGTGTTTCTGTTTGTCTTTTGTGTTTATTGTTTTGATGTAATAGTGCGTTGACCTGTATCAATGACGTTATTTATGCATGCCTTTCCTCCTCCCGTGTGTATGTATACTTTCTCCTGCCCCCCTGTGTATGTATGCCTTCCCTCCTGCTCCCCCCCGTGTACATGTATACCTTCCCTCCTGCCCCCCGTGTATGTATACCTTCCTCCTCCCATGTATGTATATCCTCCTCCTCTTCCTACTATTCCTCCTCCCTCCTCTTCCTACTATTCTCCCTCCTCCTCCTCTTCTTCCTACCATTCTCCCTCCTCCTCCCTCCTCCCCTCCTCTTCCCACTATTCTCCCTCCCCTCCCCCTCCTCCTCCTCCTCTTCCTCCTCCTCCTCCTTTCCCCCACCCTGTTTCCCCTCCTAGTTATTCCAATTGTTCTTCACACACACCTGGTGAACTCATTGTGTTCTCGCCCAGCTGGTCGTGCACCTGTTGTTTTCACACCTGGTGCACGCCCTTTGTTTCTGCTGTGGATTTTGTTATGAAGTTATTTTTTCTTATATCTTCTTCTTCTTCTTCTTCTTCTTCTTCTGTTCTTCTTCTGTTCTTCTTCTGTTCTTCTTCTCGTCGTTCTCCTCCTCCTCCTCCTCCTCCTCCTCCTCCTTCTTTTTCTTGTCTTCCTTTTTCTTCTTTATCTTCTTCTTTTTCTCGGTCATATTCTTCTTCTTTCACAATTTCTCTTGTTGTTTTTATTGTTCTTGATCTTATTCATGTTTTTGTTCTTGATATATAACGTTTCAGTATATTATTGCTGTTATTTTTGTTGTTGCTTTCATGTGTTGCGTTGAGTAATTTATTTATTTTTTATTTTTTGCTTTTATATATTGAGTAATTAATTTTGTCCTTACCTATTTACACCTTTGCTTACTCCTGTCTTCAATCTATCACCATTCGCTTTCGCTCCCACCGTTTAAAGATCCCTCAGGCAGGTTAATTAAGGTACCTGTATTATTTCTCTGTACTAATAGATGGACACTTATTGCTTTTACTCTCTCTCTTCTCTTCTCTGGTTCCTTCTTTCTCTTTACTTTCTTTCAGCCTCAATCTCCCTCTATCCTTCCCTCTTTCTGTCCTTTTTTCATCTTTTTTACACTCTTTCCCTAAACTTATTTTCCCTTTCTCCTTTTCGTCTCTTTTTATATCTCCTCCACCTCCTTCTTTCCCTTCTCCTTTCCTTTGTTTCTGCCATTTTTCCTTCCTTCTTTTCTTCCTTCAACCATTTTCCCTGAATCACACTCTCTCTCCCCTTCCATCCTTACTCCCTCCTCCCCTTACTGCCCTTCCCCTAGCTAGCACTCTCCTTAATCCCACTCTCCCCTGGTCTCTTTCTCTCCCTCTCGTCTCCCTTTCTCCTCCCTCTCCCCACCCTCTCCACTCCTTCTCCCCACCCTCTCCACTCCCTCTCCCCTCCCAGGTTGAAGCGTGTTGTTTTAACTCCCCAACTCAACTTGACAGCCTCTAAATTACACGGCTATGTGTAATAGGTGTGTGTGTGTGTGTGTGTGTGTGTGTGTGTGTGTGTGTGTGTACATACATACTGGTATCCTATCTCATATATGCTTACCTACATCATACATTCTCCCCCACAGAACTACTTAGATAATTATGGTTTAAAATGCATATTGACATCACTCGGGCCATACACCAACACTACAGACACATCATATACAGAGATCATACACAGGTACAACCATGCATCATACACAAACGTCATACTCATATGGATTATTATGGTGAATATCTCTTGAGTCATTATTCCACCTCCAGGCAGCGTTATCTCCCCGGGTCAATCTTGTTCTTGTATGCTCTGTAGACTAAAGGATCTCCTGTTGACCCTTGTGTACCTGGTGCATTGTATTCAAGGACTGATAATGCTTGCAGGTTATGATGAATATGCTGTGCTTGCGTCAGTGTTGCGTCAGTGTTGCCTCCGTTACATCGCGTATCTTGTTGGTTTACTTGGAGTTTATCTGTACTGTGTGTGGCTTAGCTTTGTACGTTACTTCCTGTGTCCTTATGTGTGTGTGTGTCCTTAGTTGGTACTTGATTTCTTAAAGGTGTCGTTTACTTCCTGCGTCCTTTTGTGCGTGTCCTTAAAATTGGTACTTGATTTCTTACAGGCGTC
>NW_024740421.1:0-10323 GCF_018991925.1 Homarus americanus | reverse complement strand
GTGATTCAGTTTCTACTGAATTCATTTGTGAAAGAGCCAGGGAAATTTACGAACATTTAAAGACAGATCAACCTGGTTCTTCAGGCACAGAATTTGAAGATTTTCGGGCCAGCAAAGGCTGGTTCGAAAAATTTAAGAAAAGAAGTGACATTTTCAGTGTTATTGGTCATGGTGAGGCTGCTAGTGCTGATAAGGAAGGGGCAGCAAAGTTTTTAGTGGAATTTAAAGAACTGATGGAAGAAGAAAATTATCTTCCACAGCAAGTGTTCAATGAGGACGAAAGTGGGCTGTTCTGGAAAAAGATGCCCAAAAGAACATTCATTACCAGAGATTAAGCCTCTTTACCTGGGCATAAACCCATGAAAGACTGTCTCACTCTATGGCTTGGTGCCAATGCTTCAGGGGATTTCCGACTGAAGCCTATGCTTGTCTACCACTCTGAAAACCCCAGGGTGTTCAAGCAACAGAAAGTGGTAAGAGCAAAGCTTTGAGTTTATTGGAATTCCAACCACAAGGCATGGGTGACAAAACAGCTCTTTAATGAATGGGCTGTTGAGGTGTTTTGCCCTTCTGTCAAGAGCTACCTAACCACCAACAAACTCCCTTTAAAGGCTCCTCTCCTCATGGATAATGTTTCTGGTCATGACCCTGAACTTGCCAGAACTTTGGAGTATCAATTTGACTTTGTGAAAGTGTTGTTTTTGCCTCCCAACACTACATCAATCATACAGCCAATGGACCAGAATGTGATTAGCAACTTCAAGAAGTTGTACATGAAGAAAATGTTTAGGAGGTGTCATCAGGCAACTTCCACTGATCCTGAACTGACACTGAAACAGTTCTGGAAGACACAAGTCAACATCCTGGAGGCTGTAAAATTGATTGTGTCATCATGACAAGAAGTCTCCACTAGATCCCTCAATTCTTCATGGAAAGCACTGTGGCCATCAGTAGTCCATGATTTTGAGGGATTTTAGGATGACACAGAGTTGGACCAGGAGATTGTGTCCATTGGTCAGTCATTGGGCCTTGAAGTGGAAGAGGATGATGTCGAAGAGCTTGTGATGTCTCATGAGGAGGAACTTACTCCTGATGATTTGAAGCAACCGGATGAGATGTTAGAGGCTGACAATGGTGAGGAGCAAATGGAAAGTGATGACCATATGTCAACTAAAGAGTTGAAAGATGTGATTTACCACTGGGAGAAGTTCAGGGAACTGGCTTTAAAGCACGCAGATGTGGAAAAAACTGAACTAACTTTGTGTCATGTTGAGGACACAATGGTCTCCTAATTTAAACATAAGTTAATGGTGAGGAGGAGAGATGCCCAACAGACCACAATTGACACTTTCTTCAGTAAAAGGCAGAGGGAACAACATGCTATCCCTCAGCCTTCCACTTCAAGAAAGTGAGAGGATATTCATGGTAGAGAATCTGTCAGTCCAGAGGTTCGTGACATTTTCATGGATGGTGACTCAACCTTCCAAGACGCAGTAAAGTGCTTCTCCTCCACCTCCACTTCCTTCTCTTCTCCCTTCTCCTCCTCCACCTCCCACTTCAAATGCACATCATCATCATCATCCAGGAGCCTTCTACATACACACCTCAAAGTAAGTGTCAATTTCTAAAATTTTTGTTGAATTTAGGCAATTTTCGGTGAGCTGGAACCAATTACCCAAAAACCCATGGAAACAATGGTTTCGGTTAACAAGATTTTCGGTTAACGAGCAACCTGCTGGAACGGATTGTGCTCGTTAACCGGGGGACCACTGTAAATATATATATATATATATATATATATATATATATATATATATATATATATATATATATATATATATATATATATATATATATATATATATATATATATTATATATATATATATATATATATATATATATATATATATATATATATTATATATATACACACACATATATATACACACACATATATATACATGCGCCCGTTAACGTCCTAGATACGTTCTTGGAAACGTGACGAATTCGACGTTGTCCGATCATCACATAAACTTTTTATTTATACTTACGTGTATGTGGAATACTATATACGTACATATACACTTTTACTCTTAAATCACTACTGTAATGTGATACAGGTGATTAATTTTTATCTCTTGTGCAAAATACATGACGTTTATATTAAAATTATTCACTGTTTTACAAGGATTCCAGCAATGCCAAGCACATGGGGGAGAGAGAGGGTGGGAGCGAGCGAGGGGGCGTGGGGGGAGGTAGTACGTTTGACAGTTGGCACAGGCCCAGGTCTAATGCGTGTATATTTATCAGTTCTTAAGTGACTAAGCTTCTCTCTTATAAAATGCCAGTGAAATGACCTGGGTGAATATAATTAACATAGCTGGGATTCTTGTAACATACTGATTAATTTTAATATAAACATGCTATAATTTGCACTAGACAAAACAATTTTAGTACCATAATCAAATTAGTACATGTGCACTCCAGCTTTGCACTAAGGTCATTTATTTCTATTATGTTTCTTTTAGTATGGTGTGTGCATGTAAATGGATGAAAATAAATGAAGAAATCTATGTAAATCTACCCAAAAATACAGTTGAAAAACTTTTTTATAAAATGTACTACAGTACTGTACACTAATGTACAACAATTTCTATCTCCTGAGCAAAATATATGACGTTTATATTCAAATTATTGGCTGTCTTGCAAGGATTCCAGCAATGCAAATTATAATATCTCCTAACTTTAGTCTGAGATATTATATAAGATAAAAACTGTAAGCCTAAAAGGCTGGGGGTGGGGGGAGGGACTGACGGAGCCAGCTAGTCAGCGAGGGGTGGGGGGTTGAGGTGATAAGTTTGAGCCGAATGTCTCTGTGTGTTTATTTAACAGTCCTACTAAGCTTCTCTCATTTTAAAATGCCAGTGATATGACCTAGGAGAATATAATTAACATTGCTGGGATTCTTGTAAGATACTATTTTATTTGAATATAAACATGTTGTAATTCGCACTAGACATAACAATTTTAGTACCGTAATCAAATTAGTACATGTGCACTCCAGCTTTGCACTAAGGTCATTTATTTCTTTTACATTTCTTTTAGTATGGTGTGTGCATGTAAATGGATGAAAATAAATGAAGAAATTTATGTAAATCTACCCAAAAATACAGTTGAAAAACTTTTTATTAAATGTACTACAGTATTGTACACTAATGTACTACATTTTTTTATATCTTGAGCAAAATATATGTCTCTTATATTCAAATTAATCTCTGCCTTGCAAGGATTTCAGCAATGCAAATTATATTATCCTAACTTTAGTCTGAGATAATATATAAAATAAACATAGAGAAATCACCAATCTTTTGTCTGGGAACACAAGCAGGGTGGGAAGGGGGGGGGGGAGGGGAGGTGACAGAATGTCTGGCATTTATTTCTATATTTATTTGAGATAAGATTTGACAGTTGGCGCTGAAGGCCTGCCTGCGTGTTTATTTATCATTACTTAAGAATGAACTAAGCTCTTCTCATTATTTGCCACCCAAACGACCTGGGTGAATATAACTTACATTGGAGGGATTCTTGTAAGATAGTAATTTATTTGAATACCTGTATAAACAAGCTATATTTGCAATAGACATAACAATTTTAGTACTGTAATCATTTAGTACATGTACAATACAGGTTTGCACTTAGGTCCATTGTTACTTTACAATATTGACTAAATTCATTAGATAACGTACGCCTGGCAGCACAATCTATACGAATACGCGATGCATACGTGACTGTGCCCGCACTAGGGCCATTTAGGTTCGCTAGGTCCCATTATTTGAATTTTTTTTTCCAATTTAAATTTTAATTGTTTATTCCTTGATAGAGGAAGCGGGATCCTAGTGCAACTGGCTAGTGTCACAAGTATATACAGTACAGTTCAGTCAACCCTTGGTTATCGTTCCTAATTGGGACCCCGCCGATAACGAAAGTACAGAACCTATGGGATTTATTCTAATTGGTTCCAGGCACCCAAGACCCAACCCCAAGTTTCCCTTTTTACGACCATTTATACCCACTAAATATATATATATATATATAATGTTATGGTAAATATCATAAACACACATAGCCATGGCTAGGTTTTCTACAAAGTGATGAAAAGGTTACGCTTAATACTGTAGTCCACAAAACATGTAGGTATGCTTTTTTTATTTGGTCCAGTGGCGGCTCGTGCATAGGGCTGCAGAGCTGCAGTCCCCCCAGACACTCACTGCCAGGCGTATGATTCCTTTAGAGAGACAGCTGAATAATACACTACCAACAAATATATCATTTTATATGTTATTTAATTATTTTCAATACGTTGCTAAGTGAATTTTCATTAAAATCAGACCAAAATTTAAGTTACTTTCATAGTTGCTGTCAATGCTGTACGATTCATGTCTGTTATTAATTGGCGCCGCCGCCGCACCACTTCTGGAGACAATGAGCTGCACTTGAAGCAGCTCAGTCTCGCAATGTGGACGGTGTGGTTAAATCATGCTTTCTTTAATTACCCTTTGACGATGGAAAATCGAGTGAAGTATTTGCAAAACATCAACTTTTCCCAGCTGACATTAAATGAAAAGACTGAAATCAAAGCAAGAGGAAGACCTACACCAGTTTTATCCATTCAACAGAACAGTACAAGCAGGAACAAAGAATATACACGCCAGTTTAACATCAGTGTTTATCAGAAATGTGAATGGCTCTGTGGTTGTGACGAGGCAAATACTTTATTCTGCTTTCCATGCTTATTGTTTGGTGGGGACTCGGCATGGACGAAAAGTGGTGTGACTGACTTGAGGCATTTGCCACAGAAAATAGTGAAACATGAGCAGTCAGCCAAACATATGAATAACATGATTAATTTATCGTTGCTGGGTAAAGTGAACATTGCAGCTCAGATTGACACAGCATACAAGCTCTCAGTTGCAAAACACAATGAACAGGTGAAAAAAAACAGAGATGTGTTATCCAAAATCATAAACTGTGTAAAATTTTGTGGAAAATTTGAACTCCCTCTTAGAGGACATGATGAAACAATGAGCTCTAAGAATCCGGGAGTATTTCGTGGATTAGTTGATTTTGCTTGTGAACTGGATTCTAGCTTAGATGCTCATTTAAAGACCGCTACAGTTTTTAAAGGAACATCTAAATCAATACAGAATGAACTTTTAGAATCTATGTTGGAAATTTGCAAAAATAAGATCAAGGAAGAAGTAAAGAATGCAGATTATTTGGCAGTTATGTGTGATGAGACAACGGATATTTACGATAAAACACAGATGGTAATTGTTCTAAGGTATGAGCTACAAGGGAAGCCTGTTGAGAGATTCTGGGGATTTTTTAACCCTATCAATCAGACAGCAGAAGCCTTATCAAGTGTGTTACATAAAGAGCTCCAGACTTTAATTGGTGATTGTCCACACAAGCTCATTGCCCAAACTTATGATGGTGCAGCTCCTCTAAGTGGAGTCAATAAAGGTGTGCAAACCAGAATAAAAGAAGTGTATATCAATGCCCACTTTATCCACTGTTATGCCCACCAACTGAACTTGATTTTGGGAAAGGCAACATCACAGAATACCAATGTTCGTGTATTTTTCAATAGCTTGTCAGGAATACCAGCATTTTTTTCTAAGTCTCCACAAAGAATGGCTGCATTGGAGAATGTTGCTGGTCATCGAATTCCAAGGCCATCTGCAACACGTTGGAATTTCAAGAGCAGAACAGTCAATGCTGTGCATGAAATGAAAGATGCACTGATTGAATGTTGCAGCACACTGGAAGCATCTAACTCAAGAGAAACTGGATCTGCAGCAGCTGGTATCAAAAGAATTGTGAATGATCCTGAATTCGAATTTTGGTTGGAATTTTTCTCCAAAGTAATGCCTCATGTTGACATCATGTTCTCTCAGCTTCAGTCTAGAAATATTGATGCAGCTAAGGCTAACGCCTCTTTAAAAGTTTTTAATTCCGCAGTTCAGAAGTTAAGAGACGAATGTGATGCGATGGTGTTGCTGTTGCCTCCTGAGCAGAAAAGAAAATTTAAAACAGACAAATTAGTTGCTGCAAAGGAGGTCTGTGACGTAATTTTGCTGCAGTGCAGAGAGAGATTCAGCTTTACTAATCATTTGGAAGCAAGCAAGTTACTTTTAGTGAATAATTTTCCAGTGTATACCAAAAATTTCCCTAGTAATGAACTTGAACAAGCAGTTGCAGCATATCCCATGCTTGAAAAAGACAAATTGAGAACTGAACTTACTGTACTGTACACAAGAGAAGATTTGTGTAAATCAGAAAGTCTCATAGACTTGTTGGAGATGATGAATGACAATAATCTACAGTCAACATTTTCAGACACTGTCAAGTTGCTGAAAATTTTAATAACAACTCCAATGACAACGGCAGAAGCAGAAAGGTGCTTTTCAACTTTGAAGAGAATTAAAACTTTTTTGTGCAGTACCATGGTGAATGACAGACTGTCTGCTTTAGCAGTGATATCCATTGAAAATAAAATGATAACAGAAATAAAGGATTTTAATGAAATAGTAATAAACAATTTTGCTACATCGAAGAGCAGACACTCCGACTTTATTTTCAATTAATACTGGTCCATCACCACCAACACTACTACCATGCCCTGGGAATTCGTGGACATCAACTACAACTCATACCTGAGGTAGGTCAAATTTGTGTATCCTACTGTTGTGTGAGGCTTGCAGTCCCTCCATTTTATTTTTCACGAGCCGCCACTGTATTTGATGTTAGATTTTAGACATCCGCAGATGCGGATGTGGATGCGATTGTCAGTATTATGCATTTACGAATGCAGATGTCAAACATTTATTAATATATATATACATATATATATATATATATATATATATATATATATATATATATATATATATATATATATATATATATATATATATATATATATATATATATATTTCATGTAAATCCACAATGAAAACGTGGATAAGATAAATCTTGATAAAATCACACGGGAAAATGGAAACAACTTCAGCAATGTACTTGTTACGTGGAAAGCGTACTTTCATAACAATGAGGAGAACCAGGAAAAACACAAATATCTTGACTAAGTTGGGTTTCTTTCTTTTCTTTTTTTATCCTATTCACCACTGATCGGCTTGTAGTGGAATTCTCCCCTACAAACGCTGTTTGTCGCTGCCTAGCCGACCCCACCAATTCCCCAGTGTATGCCTCGTGGTCTAGGCCAACCAGCGCCGCCATACACCACGGAGCGGGGGTCAACTGCTAAGCCACGCCTACCCCCGCTATTTAAGACCTGACCTCGTGGTGATCTGCCTCTCCCTCTACCTACAGCCAGCAACACCTCCTCCTCCGCCGCTGCCTGGCGACCTTCGCTCCTCCTCCGCCTGCCTGGCGGTCCTCGCTCCCGCTGGCGAGCCACAAGCTGTCCTTCTCTGAGCGTCCTCACCAACCAGCTCTCTCTACATCACGCTTGTAACCATGCTGCCTTCCCAGCACCAAGCTGCATTGTACATCCAATACAACATGTATATAGAGAGCACATCGTGAGTTTCCTTTCTCCATTCCATCCTGAGTGTGAACCAAACAATTTCATAACCCACAGGCTCGTTAGCCGCTTGGGCGATCGGTCACGTCTCTGTTACGCATTATTGGCAAGTACTGGGCATGCACTGGCTCCTCAATGTACCTGAACCCGCTCCAGTGTTGGTCAAGTCGTGTCTTGAAAGAGCTCACACTCGGTGCCGTCACAACACTTTCTGGTAGATTGTTCCAGGAGTTAACAATTCTCACTCCGAAAAAGTTTGCCCTCACAGTTTTCTGGGCTTGTGGCTTCTTCAAGCTTGAGCTGTGACCCCTTGTGGGGCGAGCGTCCGTCAGCTCCAAGTAAGGACACTCTGTAACGACCACGGTCATACACGTCAGTTAACGCCAAAATCAAATGATTCATATTACGCTCAATAGGCCACAAAACATGTAACTCTGTTTTTATTTTGAGTCCTCCATCTGAGGAGTCCGTTTTCTCATCACTTCAAGACGCCTCAGTTCTCCGTTATCCCATTTTCTCTGACTTACTGAAACCAACCTCTCTATAAAATGAATTTGAGTGTGAGAGAGAACACCCTTGTCTTGAGTCAACTTAGATATGTCTGTTTACAGTTGGAACATTCAAGATCCATTGTAAGTGGTGTTGAACGCTTCAACTGTCCTTATTGTTAGTAAGACGTGTCAAGTAAGTGAGTGTTGAGTTTGCCAGCTAGAGTGGCGTATTTTATGTCGTCCGTGGGGATACCCATGAGTTTCTGATCGTTACTGAAGTTATATTATTTTGTCGCCCCGACATCAGAGAATCTGATGTTTATAGTTTAGTTAGTGTCAGTTGTTTATTTAAGAAATTCATTAATCTCCTGAACAGTTCCGGTCAAACTCAAAATTCTCCAAGACTTAACGGCTGTTTGACCTGGGATGTGATTTGCGGTCAGGCCAATAGAGTTGCGAACGCATATAACTCCATTTCACCTCTTTACTGACAAACTCAATCTCTGATTAGATCATAAATATAGATGTAGATAATTAGCCTGATCTGTGACGCTGACGGTCACAGCTAGGTGTCCAACGACTACTTTGAATAGAGAGCCTATTGTTAGTAAAATTAGTCTTTCTAGTAGGGATATGCCCTCAGACCCATATATATGCCGGCGCGCGAGGAAAAATCGCTCCCTCTGTGATCTCTCCTCCACGTCTCCAGGTATGTTCACGTGTGTTCCACGCCGCCATATTAATTCAGTTTAACTTAGTCAATTTTGTGAATATCAGTGTTCATGTTTTAACATGGTAACTTCCGTGCCAATTGAGTCGAGTAAAGTAGAGATCTAGCTATCGTCTGGACCGGTGCCAGACGTATGTTTTGTATAGTGAAGTTAAATATTCACTCCCTCTGTGATTTCTCCTCCACGTCTCCAGACGCTGTTGTGGGGGTTAGCAACACTCCTGAAGTTCGGGAGCCGCCTATGGGCACGATGTCTCTCGAAGGATGTCTTTAAGGTGGCGAGATTAGAATCCCAGGGCGAGATTCCTTGGCAGACGCCACGGCCCACCGCCACGAGTCAACCTTTCTTGGGCCAAGCGCTCCGAGCTAGCGAGCGAGCGAGCGAGCCTGTAAACAACTTTGGCCCACTGACTCCGTCGTATGATCATGGTCTATCTACTGTTCTTGGTTATATGTATGGAGCCGTATTAATATCCATGCTTGGGGATGGCAAGCTGAAATATAGTCATCCCAGGTTAAGTATTGAACCACTGAATGAGAGTTAAAGGTACCAGGTTGTTCCTTGCGAACTAACAGGAGGTATTGTATGTTACTATAATTGTGGAGTTGTCCATTGTGTTATGTATTCGTCTGTAGTGACCAGGAAAGAATAACCTGAGAGTATAATGTTCTAACCAAGAATTGAAGAGGTAATTTGTTACTTGTTAAAGTAAGACCTGAGGGTCCAGTGATATCTTGTGTATAATAGTTACGGAATCTCATTTGTCAAGGTAATACTACCACAATTGTCTAATGAAGTAATAAGTATTTGGAGGTGTTTAATGAGGTAATAAGTTCTTGAAGTGTTTGATGACTTAATAAGTTAATTGCGGTTCTGTTTTGTCTGAGTGAATCTAAGATGCATCTTATCCTCTCACTGTGTTAATAAATATTGAATTAGTAATCTATGAGTATCACCACTCTACTCCTTCTAAACATTGGTTCCCAGAAAATAATACTTACTCACGTGCCTATACATCTACCATACTACCCAAAAACTTTCCATGAGTTATGTTATCTTCTAACTCAAAAGTCTGGTGGTGGCAGCCTATTTGTAAGTATAATAAGTGCCCTGAGAATAACATGGTTCCCAGACTAACCCATGTATATGAATAGACGTAAAACAGAGTATACTTCAGAAAGGTAAGAACTTTGAAACTGAGTAAATATAATATACATGAAAGAAATGAAAGACTTGGAAAGTACAAGAAAAGAAAGATAAGACATGTATGTACATTGTGGAACTAACGACACAGCATAGAAATTATTAAATATATACATCATGAGAGTTTAATATAAAGAACATACATAACTGAGAAGAGAATTACTTGTATAGGAATATAAAGTGTATTTATAAATAAAGAAAGGAAGAATAATAACAGAAAATAATATCTGGATGGTAGATTATAAAATGAGAAGAACTCGGCTCATTACACCACAACAGTACTCTACAAT
>NW_024740420.1:0-20000 GCF_018991925.1 Homarus americanus | reverse complement strand
GGTTTGTTTCAGTGTGTGTGTGTGTGTTCGTTTCAGGTGTGTGAGTGTGTTTGTTTCAGGCGCATGTGTGCTGGTTTATTTCAGGTGTTTGAGTTTGTTTGTATGTTTCATTAGTGTGAGTTTGTATGTTTGTTTGTTTCAAGTCTGTGTTTGTTTGTATCAAGTTAGTGTGTTTGTTTCAGGGCTGTGACAGACATGACAGACAAACGAACTGACAGACGGACGAAAAGACGGACAAACGAACAGACAGACAGACGAACAGACAGACGAACAGACAGACAGACAGACGGACAGAAAACAAGAAGGTTAGTCTGCAGGTCAGTGTCCCTCAATAACACGGCTAATACAACGGTGTGGGGGCTCTCACCACAGTGGGCACCACGTTGTTTTAGGATGATGCTGTCAATTGTATTTGTTAGTGTACTTGTAAATGTTGCTTTTAGAGGAGGCGAGAAGAAAATGAGAGAATTTTATCAAATAATTCTCTCTCTCTCTCAGTATACACAAGTAACGAAAAGTTCCTGATTTAAGTCGTTCCCGAGGGAGTGGCTGGCCGTCAGGTCCCGCTAAATTGTGCCTTGATTAGCATTCCCGAAGGCGTTAGGTTAAGTCATAGAAAGCGCTAACATTAGCAGGTATTAGCGCTGACAGTAGCGATGAGTTGTTGGCGACATGACATCCAAAAATTGATTTCGGAGAAGCGCTTGGTTGGAGATGCTAACATTAGCGATGAGTACACAGTGATGGCAAGATGGAGGGAACGATGCTGCTAATTTATTAACAAGATTAACACACACACACACACACACACACACACACACACACACACACACACACACTACGCTTCACATATTCCTGGATAATCTTATATACGCAAATTATACAGGTTGTTGACCATAAGAACTCACCCAATCTTCAGATCATAATAAGTACAGTATCGTGTGTGTGTGTGACGCCAACAAGAAATTATCATACCAAAGCGTCAATAATAATCTTTCCTGACCAGTTGATGAGATAATTCACGATTATTCCGGAGGTTTGCACCTCAAAGAATATAAAGATTTAAATATTGCGTTATGTTTGTTAAATTAGTGGGAGTTTTTGTATAATTCTGTATAATATTAGATTTATTTATTTACTGATAATATTATTTTACTTGTGTTTTATTCAAGTTATTATATGAATTAAATGTGAAATAATAACAGAATAAATGTGTTTGATAATAAAGACATTTAAAATAAATGCTAATAAACTCCAATATTGGTTCATATCCGTATTATAATGGCACAAAATACTTTTCACCCGCTGCGCCACAACAGTTATGGCCCCTTCGATACTAACGCCAAATTTAGGCTATAATTTCTATAGATGTTAGGCGCCTTGAACATCTTGCGGCGCAGTGATAGAGAGAGATAATCAATATTCCTCGTCGTTACTGAGCAATATTTAAGGCGCTTTGAACTGCATCGAGGAAAAGTATGGCCCATTGATTTTGCTGTGACGCCCGATGAAGAAATGGCGCGGCAGAAGTCAGAAAAATCGTCATTTCCCGCTGGCTAAGACACAGAAGTTACGACCCCGAAAAACTTCTCTTCCATGCCCGCAATCACAACAAAACACACACAAGGGATAACGGCTGGGTGCAACCCTGAGAGGCGTCGTAAACATGGTGGTTGACGACCGAGGGAAAATACTATGGTAAAACGCAGAAATTTTTTGTTTTTCTTCATATTTGCTTGTAGACGGTAGGGTGTGTGTGTGTGTGTGTGTGTGTGTGTGTGTGGCATGTGATCAGTTAGATGATTATACAGTTGTAGCAGATGTATATACGAAGTGTTGTTGTTTTGATGTCTGTAGTGGTCAAGTTGGTAGGTTGTTGTACACACTGCTGCACCCGTAACACTGACACAGACGTTGAAAGCCAAACATCCGGCTGGCACAACTTTCCTGCCTCTTCTCATCTCAGGATCCTTCCCCTCCCAGGTGTTAAGCGCAGTCAAACAGACACACAGACACACCAGCTATTCATCACAGTTCAAGAAAATAATTTACATTCCTTGAGTACGTTTCAACCCTCAAGTGGTGAGTTAGCCTCCAGGTATACAAACTCGGAAGTAGAGAGAGATGACACTAAATAAAACATAATTCCAACAATAACAAAACTCAAAGACCAAATCTATTATTAAAAAGTCTGTTTACATTCCCTCATGAAAGAGACCTGTGACTAAAAACAAAAGACGGTCAATCTGGCTACAAAAACAGCTGACATTCCTCAGTGGCGGGAGGCCCAACATACACCCAGCCTCTAGCCACGTAAAAACAACACTTACACCCTTGACATAAGGTCATTAACCTACACGGGTTATCAGCTTCTGGCAAAAAGTGACGATTGCAGTCAACGGTTGGCTTGTTCAGGTAATTCGTTCAGGTAATGAAGCGAAAGTTTGAACAATAGCGGTTAATTAAGACTAGGAAGGTGGTGAGCACACTTCACTGCTACTATGTGATGCTTTTATGATAATTAATATTTATATGATTTTACTTTTGTTATAATCATCACATGCTGACTTAACACACACCTCTACCCCCACACACCTGTTCTTATTTGCAGGTACAGTGATGGATGAATAACACACCTGCAGCTATTGTTTATGGCTCTATCCTGCTAACACATGTGTCCCATTATTATACCTATGCCACACACACACACACACACACACACACACACACACACACACACACACACACACACACACACACACACACACACAGACACACACACACACCACAAGACACAACAGACACACACACCCACACACACAGACACACACACACACACCCACACACACAGACACACACACACCCACACACACAGACACACACACCCACACACACAGACACACACACACACACACAGACACACACACACCCACACACACACACCCACACACACAGACACACACACACACACAGACACACACACCCACACACACACGCACACACCCACACACACAAGTAGAGACAATACTAATGAATGTTAAATGAGGAAGTAAAGGAAATACACAATGATTAACTTCAGGAAATATATGAATGAAACCACACACACACACACACACACACACACACACTCTCTTACATGACCCCACTTAACCTACATACACATGACTACCACACACTGTCTGCAGTGTTAATCACTGCGCCAGGTTCCTTCAGCGACCTGCTGGGGCGACCATTCCTGTGATGGTAATGCTAGCCCACCACCAGCACTTTATCATCAGCTGGACGAGGAACATCTCTGCTTACTTATACCGCTATAAACCTCTGCCCATAATCAAGATGCTTATCATGTTAGCATTAGCGGCTTCTGGCATCCTAGCGGTCGTTGAGTGCATGAGGAGGCCTATAATCACGGTTCAAACAGCTGACAATAGCACCACACAACACCGTTGATTTTGTTAATAAATTAGCAGCTTCTGCCCAACAAATATCGTTCCTCACAATCTTGCCATCACTGATAATGCTAATCTCGCTAATGTTAGCATCTCCACAATCCCGGAAATTAATTTTGGATGTGTCATAACCTAACAACTCATCGCTACTGTCAGCGCTAATACCTGCTAATGTTAGCGCTTGACAACCTAACGCCTCGGGAATGCTAATCAAGGCACAATTTAGCAGGACCTGACGGCCAACCACCCCTCGGGAACGACTTAAATCAGGGAACTCGAAATTAGAGAGAGGTGAAGATTTATACAGAGGTAATGATAGAGTTTATTGACAAGAGTTGATGGAGTAAAACTTGGTAATAATAGTTTGTGTGGGCGAGCACTGGTGGTGTGGTGGTGGTGGTGGTGAAATGGTGGTGGTGGTGAAAATGACGGTATGTGTAAGAAATGATGGTGGTGGCGGTGGTGGTGAAAATGATGGTGGTGGCGTGGTGGTGAAATGATGGTGGTGTGGAGGCCCGGCCACTGATGACCTAACACTTCTTTATCTCACTTTCATTTTCTTTCTCTCACCTTCTCAACATCCACAACACATCCACTAAGTTACCTACGATGGTTATCTTCATTTCATAATCAATTACTTAGACGCTGTAAGAATCAATTACTGTAACTTTAGACGCTGTAAGAATCAATTACCGTAACTTTAGACCTGAATTGTAAAAGAATCAATTACCGTAACTTTAGACGCTGTAAGAATCAATCATAACTTTAGACGCTGTAAGAATCAACACCGTAACTTTAGGCGCTGTAAGAATCAACAACTCAGATTACCGTAACTTTAAAATGTAAGAATCAATTATTAAATTTAGACGCTGTAAGCAATCAACGTAACTTTAGACCAATGTAACTGTAAGAATCAATTACCGTAATCTTTAGGCGCTGTAAGAATCAATTACCGTAACTTTAAAGAATACCAGACGCTGTAAGAATCAGACGTTGTAAGAGAATCATCATAGACGTTGTAAGAATCATCATCGTAACTTTAGACGCTGTAAAGAATCAATTACCGTAACCAGACAAGAATCAATTACCGTAACTTTAGACGCTGTAAGAATCACCAGACGTTGTAAGAATCACCACTGCAACTCTTAGATGCAAAATCACTGCAATCTTTAGACGCTAAAATAAATTAATGTAACTGCACTGTAAGAATCAATCGAAACTTGTAAACAAAGAATCAATCACCGTAACTTCAGACACTGTAAGAATCACTACTTCACTTAGACGTTGTAAGAATCAATCACCGTAACTTCAGACGTTCTAAGAATCAATTACTGTAACTTCAGACGTTCTAAGAATCAATTACTGTAATCACAGGTCGTAAGCATCAATTTACTACTTTAGAGACTAAGAGAATCACCCACAAGAGAGAACAGGTTCTTACGATACATCTTCTCCCATTCTCTTAAATCTACAATCTCTTACGACTTAACACGACCTGTAAGCTCGTAAAATTCTACCTCCCTTAAGGAAGTGACTTTTATCAGTATTAAGAAAAATAGCTGCTAGTTCTATTAATGAGAGGTGACCCGAAGATTATTCTTAAAGTATTTACCTGAAAAATTATTCCCCGGCTTATTTTACCCGGGTGTCTAATCCATCAGGTAAAACAAAACTGAAAATGTCTAATCATCAGGCAAAATAAACCAAAAAATGTCTAATCATCAGGAAAAATAAACTAAAAATGTTCAATCATCAGGTAAAATAAACTGAAAATGCTCCAATCATCAGGTAAAAATAAAATAAAAATGTCTAATCATCAGGAAAATAAACTGAAAATGTCCAATCATCAGGCAAAAATAAACTGAAAATGTCTAATCATCAGGCAAAATAAACCAAAAATGTCTAATCATCAGGTAAAATAAACTGAAAATGTCCAATCATCAGTAAATAAACTGAAAATGTCTAATCATCAGGAAAATAAAACTAAAAATGTCCAATCATCAGGTCAAAAATAAACTGAAAATGTCCAATCTTTCAGGTAAAAAAAACCAAAGCTAATCATCAGGCAAAATAAACTAAAAATGTCTAATCATCAGGTAAAACAAAACCAAAAAATGTCTAATCATCAGGTAAAATAAACTGAAAATGTCTAATCAACAGAAAAATAAACTGAAAAACTCTAATCATCAGGAAAAAAAACAAAAATTTCTAATCTTCAGGTAAAAAAAACTGAAAAATGTTCAATCATCAGGCAAAAACAAAACTGAAAATGCTCAATCAACAAAAAAAACCAAAAATGCCCAATCATCAGGTAAAAATAAACTGAAAATGTCCAAATCATCAGGCAAAATAAACTGAAAAATGTCCAATCATCAGGCAAAATAAACTCAAAAAATGCTCAATCAGGAAAACAAACTGAAAATGTCCAATCATCAGGCAAAAATAAACTGAAAATGTCTAATCTTCAGGCAAAATAAACTGAAAATATTCAATCATCAGGCAAAATAAACCAAAAATGTCCAATCATCATAAAAATAAACTGAAAAATGTCTAATCATCAGGTAAAAATAAAACTAAAAATGTCTAATCATCAGGTAAAAATAACTGAAAATGTCTAATCATCAGGTAAAGTAAACTGAAAAATGTCTAATCATCAGGTATTCCGTTTTTTGCCCAGGAAGAGAAGAGAGAGAGAGAGAGAGAGAGAGAGAGAAGAGGACAGAGAGAGAGAGAGAGAGAGAGAGAGAGAGAAGAGAGAGAGAGAGAGAGAGAGAGAGAGAGAGAGAGAGAGAGAGAGCATCAGACTTTCTTAAGCCAAGTATCTTCTGACATTTAGGGGTAGATTAAGATATCACTAACTCCCCACATTATTGTGATAAGGAAGCACTTTCTCTCACTTCTCTCACTTTCTCTACTTTCTCACTTTCTCCCAACGAGTCTTTTCAGAAAGAAAAAAAAATATATATTATGGGTGAGGGACCCAATGAAATGTACAGGTGTTTTATCTAACTTAACTGACCTACTCACCTTACCTAACTCAACTCAACCTCATTCAACTCAACCCATAACCAACCCAACCCAACCCAACCTAATCTAACCACCTACCACATAACGCAACTCAATTTAAAGTACTATAACTAGTAGTAGGATAGGTAGTAGTGGGTAAGTAGGGGTAGTAGTGGTAGTAAAGGAGGTAGTAGTGGTAGTAGGGGGTAGTAGTAGGGGTAGTAGTGGTAGTAGAGGTAGTAGTGAGTAGTAGAGGGGGTAGTAGTGGTAGTAGGGTAGTAGGGGGCAGTAGCAGTAGGGGGCAGTAGGTAGTAGGAGGTAGTAGTGCAGTAGGGTAGCAGTGGTAGTAGGTAAAGTTAGCAAAGTACAGGAAGAAAGAGTAAAAGAAAGAAAAGTAAGAAAGAGAGGAAGAAAGAAAACGAAGAGAGGACAGCAAGAAAGAGAAGAAAGAGTAAAAAGAAAGAGCAAGATATAGAAGAAGAAGAGGGAAGAAAGAGTCAAGAAGAGATAAAAGAAAGAAAGTATAAAAGAAATAACAGTAAGAGAAGAAAGATGCTAGAAAGATAAGAAGAGTAAAAGAAAAGCAAGAAAGAGAAGAAGCAGCAAGGAGAAAGAAAGAAAGTAAGAAAGAGGAAAGGAAAGAAAGGAAAGAGTAAAGAAAGAAGTAAGAAAGAGTAAAGAAAGAAAGGAAGAGCAAAAGAAAAAGGCAGAGGAAAAGAAGAGTAAGAAAGAGGAAGAAAGAAGAAGAGAAAGGAAGAAAGAGCAGAGAGAAAAGAAGAGGATAAGAAAGAGTAGAAGGAAAGAGGAAGAAAGAAAAGAGCAGCAAGGCAGAAAGAGTATGAAAAAGAAGGAAAGAGGGGGAAAGAAAGAATGAAGAGGAAGAAGTTAAGAAGAAAGAAAGAGGTAAAGAAAAGTAAAGGAAAGAGGGAAGAAAGAAAGAAAGAAGAAGAAGAAAGAGAAGAAGAGTAAAGAAAGAGCTAAGAAAGAGGAAGAAGAAAGAAAAAAGAAAGAGAAGAAAGAGTACAGTAGTAAAGAAAGAGTAGCAGAGAAGAAAGGAAAGGAAAGAAAGAGAAAAAGAAAGAAAGCGAGTAAAGAAAGAAAGTAAGAAAGAGGAAGAAAGAAGAGCAAGAGGGGAAGAAAGAGTACAGAGGCAGTAGAAAAGAGAAAGGAAGAAAGTATATAGGAAGAA
Organism: Homarus americanus; assembly: GCF_018991925.1. NCBI lineage: Eukaryota > Metazoa > Arthropoda > Malacostraca > Decapoda > Nephropidae > Homarus > Homarus americanus. Next base: position 12,356 of record NW_024740420.1, on the reverse strand, counting down.
GAAAGGAGAAAGAGGAGAAAGAAAGTAAGCAGGTAAGAAAGAAAGGCAGAAAAGCAAAGAGTAAGAAAGAGGAGCAGAGCAAGAAAGAGGGCAAGAAAGTACAAGAAGGAAGCAGTAAGAGATGTTGTAAGAGCAAGAGGAAAAATAAAGAGCTAAGGAAAGAAAAAGAAGCATGAAAGAAAAGAGGCTGAAAGCAAGAAAGAGGAAGGAAAGAGTAAGCAGAAAGGAAGAAAGAAAGAGGTTAGAGTTAAGGAAAGAGGAAAGAAAGAAAGCATAAGAGTAAAAGAGAAATAAGAAAGAGGAAAAAGAAAGAGAAGAAAGAGAAAAAAGAGTTAAGAAAGAGAAAAGAAAGAAAGATGAAAGGAAAGAAAGCAGAAGAGGAAGAAAGTAAGGAGAGAAAAGAAAGATAAGGAAGAGAAAAGAAAGAAAGAAAGAAAGAGAGCAGAGAGAAAGAGAAGAAAGAAAGAAGAAAGTAAGAAAGAAAGAGACAAGAAGAGAGAGAAAGAGGAAGAAAGAGGGCAACAGAGGCAAAGAGGAAGAAAGAAAGAAAGAGGAAGAAAGAGTAAGAAAGAAAGAAGAAAGTAAGAAAGAGTAAAAAGAAAGAAGAAGAGGAAAGGAAAGAGTACAAGAAGGAAGAAAGAAAGTAAGAAAGAGTAAAAGAAGAAAGTACAGAGAGCATAAGCAAGAAGAAAGAGTACAGAAAGGAAGATGGATAAGAGATTAAGAAAAGAAGAAGAGGAAGAAAGAAAAGAAAGAGGAAAGAAAGAAAGTGCATAGAGGGAAGATAATGAGGAAGAAAGAGCAGCAGGGGAAGAAAGAAAGAAAGAGAAAGAAAGAAGAAGAGAGGTAAATAGCAGAGTAAGAAAGAGGAAGGAGAGTACAGAGGTAAGTAGCATAAGGAAGAGGGGGTATAAGAAGGAAGAAGAGGAAGAAAGAGTATGATAGAAACAGTATAGAAGGAAGAAGAAAGAGGAAAGAAGAAGAAAGAAAAAAGAAAGTAAGCAGAGGAAGAGCAGTAAGAAAGAGGTTGTTATACAAGAAAGAAAGAAGCAGGAGAAGAAAGTGCACAAGGGAAGAAAGAAAAGAAGAGGAAGCAAGAAAGCAGAAAAAGAAAGAGTAAGAGTAAAAAGGTAATAAGAAAGAGATGCTGAAAGAAGGAAAAAGAAGTAAGAAAAGAAAGATATAAGAGAAGAAGTACAAAGATAAAAGAAAGAAAGTAAGAAAGAAAGAAGAAAGTAAGAAAGAAAGACTAAGAAGAAGAAGAAAGAGTTAAGGAAGAGGAAGAAAGAAAAGAAAAGAAAGAGCTAAGAGTAAAAGAAGAAAGAAGAAAGACAAGAAAGAAAAGAGGAAGAAGAAGTATAAGAGAAGAAGAGAGCATGAGACAAAAGAAAGAAAGTAAAAGTAAGAAGAAGAAAGAGGAAGAAAGAAATAAGAAGAAAGAGTTTTAAGAAACAGGGAAGAAAGAAAGAGAAGTAAGAGCAAGAAAGAAGTATAAGATAAAGAAGAAAGAAAGAGATGTAGCAGCTAAAGTAGGGAGAGTGGGGGAAAAAGAAAGAAAGACAAGAAAGTTAGAGCAAGAAAGAAAAGAAGAAAATATAAAGAAGAAAGCATAAGAGGAAGAAGAAAGTAAGAAAGAGAAGCTGAAAGTAAGAAAGAGGAAGGAAGATAAAGAGGAAGAAGAATGAGAAGAAAGAGAAAGAAGAAAAAGGAAAAGAAAGAGGAAGAAAGAAAGACAAGAGGAAAAAAGAATGAGAAAGAGTATAAAAGGGCTATGAAAGAAGAGGGAAGAAAGAAGAAGAAAGAGAAGAAAGAGAAAAGAAAAGAAGAATAGAGGAAAAAAGAAAGAAGAAGAGGAAGAAAGAAGTTAAGAAAGAGAAAGAAAGGAAGAGAGGAAGAAAGAGTAAGCAGAGGAAGAAAAAAGCTAAGAAAGAGATGCGAAGAAGCTACAGTGAGAAAGGAAAGAGCATAAGAAAAGGAAGAAAGAAAAGAAAGAAAGAAAGAGAAGAAAGAAATAAGAAAGAAAAAGGAGTACAGAAAGAAAGAGTTAAGGAAAGAGAGGGGGAAGAAGGCAGAGAGAAAGTAGGTATTAAGTATGAGGGGAAGAAAGAAAGAAAGAGGAAGCAAGAAGAAGAGTAGGGAAGAAGAAGTAAGAAGAGATGCAAAAAGAGGGAAGAAGAAGTAAGAATGAGATAAAGTAATAGAAATAGAATATAGTAGATATATAGTAAAAAGAGAAGCGGAAAGAAAAAGAGTAGGGGCAATAGAGGCAGAAAGAAAAGAAGAGAGAAGAAAGAAAGGAGTGGTAGGAGGTAGTAGTGGTAGGGGGCAGTAGTGGTAGTGGTAGTAGTGGCAGTAGTGGCTGTAGTGGTAGTGGTTGTATGAACAGTGACCACCGTGACAATAAGCAGTAATAACGACTAATTCACCCGGACACCTGAACACATGATCACTCCATAACTCCCTGACATGCATGATTGCGTGTGTGAGATCACTAATTTCTGACTTGCTGCACGATTACAGGTGTGATGCTGCCGATTACAGGTGTGTGGAGGAACCTGCATGGCGATTACAGGTGTGAGGAACCCATGGCTGATTACAGGTGTGTGTGGGAGGAGGAGGAACCTGCATGGCTGGTCACAGTGGAGGAGCCTGCAGCAACCGACCACCTGCTTTTTCTCATGACAGGCTCTTCCCTTGCACATGGCACCAATCAATAGGATCACCTGAATCACAGCACCCCAGGTTATTTTGCTTGATCAATACACAACCTAACCCAACACTAAACCCAACCAACCTAACCTACACTAAACCCAACTCAACCCAACTAACCCAGTGGTTGTAAGGCAGCAAAGTAACACAGGATCGAGAGATAATCCTTAAAGTTCAATACGAAGGACTGAGTCATTCCAATCCCTTTGAGAAAGTCCTCGTGACGCTGTACTGTACAGTATACCTCAGGAGGCAGTAAGGTGTTCGTCTCACCCGGTGTCTCCACTTACTCCCACACAACCATTAGTCCAGATAGATCACACTTAACCTCACCTAACCCAACCTAACCTAACCAAATCTAACCAAACCAAATATAACCTAAAACTAACATAACCTAACCTAAACCAAATCTAACCGAACAAAATATAAACTAACCTAACCTAACCTAACCAAATCTAACCGAACTAAATATAACCCAAAACTAATACAAATCTAACCTACAAACCATTAGTCCAGATGAACACGACTACTAACCAAATCATCCTAATCAACCCTAACTCTAACTTAACCAACCTAACCTAACCCAACATCCCAGGTAACGTTAAGGTGTCAGCTGTAAGTAAAATAAAGCCGGGGAGGGGGTGCTAAAATTCAGGTGCTCCCCTAATATAAGACAATAATCAAAACAATATAGTATTATAGTTCAATAATTCATATACCGTAATGATATCACCTTAGAGAGTTAATTAAGTAAAAGAGGACTGATAAAATTCGGTGTTAAAAGTAAGAATTGATCGTAGTAATATGGAAAGGGTGATAATTATGCTAACAGCTGCGTACGGCGTATGTTAAAATACCAGGTACAAGTATACAGTCTGCCAGGTGACGATGTTAAATTAACGTGTCGGGAAAGCTGAGACAGGTAAGTGCTAATTAATGTAGATGTTTTAACTTAATCATGTTTTGGTATATGATGTTAATTTAACCTGCTAAAACATCTAAATATTTGGCAGAAAGTTTTATGTTAATTTCGTTACAAGAACTACAAAGAGAGTGTTGTTGTTGTTGTTGTTGTTGTTGCTGCTGGGTGTGTGTGTGTGTGTGCTGGTGTTGGTGTTGGTGTTGGTGTTGGTGTTGTTGTTGTTGTTGTTGTTGTTGTTGTTAGTGGTGGTGGTGGTGGTGGTGGTGGTGGTGGTGTGTGTCTGTTGCTGTTGCATGTTTACTCTCATTTTCTCCTCCTCCTCCACCTTTTTCTTCTTCTTTTTATCTTATCTTATTACGACCTATTAACACCACAATAACACACCATTAATAAACCACACCACTATCATCTATTAACACCACAATAACACACCATTATTATCCACAACAACACACCATATCATCTATTAACAACAATAACACACCATTATCATCTACATCAATAACAACACAATCCATTATCGTCTATTAACACCACAATAACACACCATTATCATCTATTAAAAATACACATACACCATTTCACAATAAAACACCATATCATCTATACACAATAACACACCATTAATATCTTAATAACATCATTATAATACAATAAATCACAATAACACACCATTATTCATCACAAACACCACAACACACCATTATCATCTATTATACTCATCATAACCACAATAACATAATTACACACAAAACACAACACCACAACAACCATTATCATCTATTAACACCACAATAACACACCATTATCATCTATTAACACCACAATAACACACCATTATCATCTATTAAACCAAAACACACCACCAAACACCACAATAACACACAATATACATCACAACACCACAATAACAAACCATTATCATCTACTATCATCTATTAACACCACAACAACACACCATTATCATCTCAACACACCATTATCTATAACACCATAAAACACCATTATCATCTATTAACACCACAATAACACACCATTATCATCTATTAACACCAATAACAATAACCATTATCATCTATGAACACCACAATAACACCAACCAAACACCACAATAACACCATTATCATCTATTAACACCAATAACACACCATTATCATCTACGAACACCACAATAACACACCATTATCATCTATTAACACCACAATAACACACCATTATCATCTACACACCACAATAACACACCATTATCATCTATTAACACCACACAACACACCATTATCATCTATAAAACACCCAATAACACACCATTATCATCATTAACAATCACAATAACACCATCTATAACCACAAAATTATCATCTATGAACACCACCAACACACCATTATCATCTATTAACACCACAATAACACACCATTATCATCTATGAACACCACAATAACACACCATTATCATCTATTAAACACCACAATAACACCACCATTATCATCTATTAACACCACAATAACACACCATTATCATCTATTAACACCCACACCATTATCATCTATGAACACCATAACACACCATTAATTCATTATCACCACAATATCACACACACACACCATTATCATCTATTAACACCACAATAACACACCATTATCATCTATGAACACCACAATAACACACCATTATCATCTATTAACACCACAATAACACACCATTATCATCTATTAACACCACAACACACCATTATCATCTATGAACACCACACACACCATTATCATCTATTAACACCACAATAACACACCATTATCATCTATAACACCACATCATCTATTAACACCACAATAACACACCATTATCATCTATGAACACCACAACACACCATTATCATCTATTAACACCACAATAACACACCATTATCATCTATTAACACCACAATAACACAACCATTATCATCTATTAACACCACAATAACACACCATTATCATCTATGAACACCACAATAACACAATTAATATCACCACAATAAAACCACAATAACACACCATTATCATCTATTAACACCACAATAACACACCATTATCATCTATGAACACCACAATAACACACCATTATCATCTATTAACACCACAATAACACACCATTATCATCTATTAACACCACAATAACACACCATTATCATCTATAACACCACAATAACACACCATTATCATCTATATATTAACACCACAATAACACACCATTATCATCTATAAACACCACAATAACACACCATTACTATCAACACCACAATAACACACCATTATCATCTATTAACACCACAACACACCATTATCATCTATTAACACCACAATAACACAATATCTAAACACCACAATAACACACCATTATCATCTATGAACACCACAATAACACACCATTATCATCTATGAACACCCATAATAAACACCATTATCATCTATTAACACCACAATAACACACATCTATTAAACACCACAATAACACACCATTAATCATCCATAACACCACAATAACACACCATTATCATCTAATAATAAACCACAATAACACACCATTATCATCTATGAACACCACAATAACACACCATTATCATCTATTAACACCACAATAACACACCATTATCATCTATTAACACCACAATAACACACCATTATCATCTATTAACACCACAATAACACACCATTATCATCTAAAACCACAATAACACACCATTATCATCATATTAACACCACACAACACACCATTATCATCTATTAACACCACAATAACACACCATTACCATCTATGAACACCACAATAACACACCATTATCATCTATTAACACCACAATAACACACCATTATCAATTTATGAACACCACAATAACACACCATCTATTAACACCACAATAACACACCATTATCATCTATTAACACCACAATAACACACCATTATCATCTATTAACACCACAATAACAACCATTATCATCTATTAACACCACAATAACACACCATTATCATCTATTAACACCACAATAACACACCATTATCATCTATTAACACCACAATAACACACCATTATCATCTATAACACCACAACAACACACCATTATCATCTATTAACACCACAATAACACACCATTATCATCTATTAACACCACAATAACACACCATTATCATCTATTAACACCACAATAACACACCATTATCATCTATTAACACCACAATAACACACCATTATCATCTATTAACACCACAATAACACACCATTATCGTCTATTAACACCACAATAACACACCATTATCATCTACAACACCACAATAACACACCATTATCATCTATTAACACCACAATAACACACCATTATCATCTATTAACACCACAATAACACACCATTATCATCTATAAATCACCACAATAACACACCATTATCATCTATTAACACCACAACACCATTATCATCTATGAACACCACAATAACACACATATCATCTATTAACACCACAATAACACACCATTATCATCTAAACACCACAATAACACACCATTATCATCTATTAACACCACAATAACACACCATTATCATCTATGAACACCACAATAACACACCATTATCATCTATTAACACCACAATAACACACCATTATCATCTACAACACCACAAACACACCATTATCATCTATTAACACCACACACACCATTATCATCTATTAACACCACAACACCACCATTATCATCTATTAACACCACAATAACACACCACATTATCATCTATTAACACCAAATAACACACCATTATCATCTATTAACACCACAATAACACACACCATTATCATCTATTAACACCACAATAACACACCATTATCATCTATTAACACCACAATAACACACCATTATCATCTATTAACACCACAATAACACACCATTATCATCTATTAACACCACAATAACACACCATTATCATCTATTAACACCACAATAACACCCATTATCATCTATTAACACCACAATAACACACCATTATCGTCTATTAACACCACAATAACACACCATTATCATCTATAAACACCACAATAACACACCATTATCATCTATTAACACCACAATAACACACCATTATCATCTGAACACCTATATTTCACCATTAAAGTATTAGCATGGCGACCAGTGCAGCGTATGTAGTACCAGAGGTTGGTTGACCTACTGAGCTGCCTGCCTACCTGACTGTCTCCTCCCTGCTAGCCTGGTTCTCTCCCTGGATCTCCTCCCCTGGCAGCCTGGTTCTCTCTCCCTGGACTGTCTCCCTCCCTGCTAGCCTGGTTCCTCTCCCCTGGACTGTCTCCCTCCTGCTAGCCTGGTTCTCTCCCTGGACTGCTCCCTCCCTCCCAGCCTGGTTCTCTCCTGGACTGTCTCCTCCCTGCCACCTTGTTCTCTCCTGGACTGTCTCCTCCTGCCAGCCTGGTTCTCTCCTGGACTGTCTCCTCCCTGCTAGCCTGGTTCTCTCCTGGACTGTCTCCTCTCCCTGCCAGCCTGGTTTCTCTCCCTGGACTGTCTCCCTCCCTGCTAGCCTGGTTCTCTCCTGGACCGTCTCCTCCCTGCCTGCCTGACTCCTTCTTCCTGCCTGCCCCCTCCTGACTGCCTCCTCCCTGCCTGCCCCCTCCTGACTGCCTCCTTCCTGACTGCCTCCTTCCCAGCCTGCCCCATCCCTCCCCGACTGCCTCCTCCTGCCTGCCTCCTGCCTGCCTCCTCCCTGCCTGCCCCTCCTGCCTGCTGCTCGACCTCATGGCCCACAGGTGAGAAACACGCAGGAACCATCAGGTATTCGGATTCAGTAGCTGAGGCAAATGTTTCTAATATTGCTGACGCTGATTGGCCGATGGGTGACTTGAGGACAAAGACGATTGGTTTAGGGTTCGAGAAGGAAAGATTAGACAAATATTGACGGATAAATAAAGAAAAGAAGTAAAATAAGAGAGAAAAACAAAGAGAACTTTCTATAAGCCTCCAGAACCAAACACTAAGACAATCCGGTTCACTAGACAAGAGATTGAGCTAGGGAGGGTTGTTTGCGGTTATAAGGAGAGAACCACTGAGAGACCGCAGGAGACCGCAGGAGACCGCAGGAGACCGCAGAGAAATACAAAAACAGGTTAATCTTCCAGTGTACTGTATATTAATCATCATATTTTCTGGTTCTTCTCCTTCTCTTTTATTTTGTCTGAGAACACCATGGGAAGTAGAAAGGGAAGAGGAGGAAGAAGAGAGAACAAGAGGCAAGAATAAGAAGAGGGAGGAAGAGAGAATAAGAGGCGAAAGAATAAGAGGAGGAAGAGAGAATAAAGAGAAGAAAGAGAGAAGAGGAGAAGAAAGAGAGAATGCGAGGAAAGAAATGAGAATAAGAGAAGAGAGAAAGAGAATAAGATAAGAAAGAAAGAGAATAAGAGAAGAGAGAGAATAAGATGGATACAGAAAATGACAATAATGACTTACAGCAATAGACTAAAAATAAAAATAATAAAAATAACAATAGCGGTACAAACACAGCACCACAACAGCACCACAACAGCACACCACAACAGCACCACAACAGCACCACAACAGCACGACAGCAGCACCACAACAGCACGACAACAGCACCACAACAGCACCACAACAGCGACAACAGCACCACAACAGCACCACAACAGCACGACAGCAGCACCACAACAACACGACAACAGCACCACAACAGCACCACAACAGCACGACAACAGCACGACAACAGCACGACAACAGCGACAACAGTACGACAACAGCACGACAACAGTACGACAACAGCACCACAACAGCACCACAACAGCACGACAACAGCGACAACAGCACCACAACAGCACGACAACAGCACGACAACAGCACGACAACAGCACGACAACAACAGCACGACAACAGCACGACAACAGCACCACAACAGCACCACAACAGCACCACAACAGCGACAACAGCACGACAACAGCACGACAACAGCACCACAACAGCACCACAACAGCACTACTAGAACTTCACTGGTTTTTGACAGCAGCGGGCCCCTACCTGACCTGTGTGTGTGTGTGTGTGTGTGTGATGGTTAGTGTCTGTTTAAATGATCGTAATTTCCACCATAAGGAAATTAACACACCTGGCTGGCGTCATTAAGCTTCTGTCTTCATGTAAATTAGCTGTGTATCTGGCCAATATCTCTCCGCCAGGTAGTTCTGTCATGTTACCTGTCCAATATCTGTCCATCAAAAACGATATACTTAATACTGTAATTGGTCTGAGGAATATTACGTTACAGAGATAGATAATGAGACACTAAGTACAGATGAGAGATAATGAGACACTGCGTGCAGAGAGAGAGAGAGAGAGACAGGAACCACCGTCTGATTATCTACCTGAGATTTGTTAATGAGTTCCTCTCGTGTTGAGTTCAGCCTGTGCTCTCTCTCTCTCTCTCCTTCCACCATTACTTTTGCCCAATAATTTTCTTACTTTCTTCCTTCCATCCCTTCTTCTCCCTCCTCCTTCCCCTCTTTCCTTCACCGTCCCCTCCTCCTCACCCTCCCCTCAACCTCCTCACTACCCCCTCCAACCCTCCCTCACCCCTACCCCCTCAGCCTCCCTCACCCTACCTCCTCAACCTCCCTCACCCCTACCCCTCCACCTCCTTCACCCTACCTCCCCTCCAACCCCTCCTCCTCCTCAACAGAGCTATCAGGGGCAGATAGAATACTTAACATCACAATCAACAACGCGTCAAATACCAATTAAGAAATACCAGGTGATGTTGACAGGTGAGAATGGGGGGTCAAGGTCACTAATGTGTGTGTGTGTGTGTGTGTGTGTGTGTGTGTGTGTGTGTGTGTGTGTGTGTGTGTGTGTGTGGCAGAGAGAGATTTAACTCACTTTAAGACTTAATATTTTCTTTCCTATATATAAACTCTATCTCATACATACATACATACATTCATGCATACATACATACATACATAAACACACACACACTGCTTGCATGCATGTGCACACCCAGGGCCTAAAACATTTAACAAAAAATATTAATGGTATAAACGTATCACTTTCTCAAGACTCACACAAACTCTCCATTTTCACTTAAAAAAAGCTGAAACACGAAAACTTGTTTCCCGTCAGCAAAATCGCGACCGCCAGAATGCTTGATTACCACAATCAATCAACCAACCAACCGCAAAGTCGGCCGAACAACAACAACAACAACAACAACAACAGCAACAATAATAATAATAATAGCAAATAATAAATATGTATATTTATATATATATTTATGTATGTATGTATATATGCATGTATATATGTATGTATACCAATTTATGTATGTATGTAAAGAAAACAAAATAAGCCAAGCAGGAGAATTATTACAAAAATACGGTAGCTGACGCTTTCCTCTTGAGAGAATAAGTCAGTGGGTGAGTGAATGAGCCAGTGGGTGAGTGAATGATCAACGGGTAGGAATGAGTCAGTGGTGAGTGAATGAGTCAATGAATAAGTGAATAGCCAGTGGGTGATGAATGAGCCAGTGGGTGAGTAAATAGTCAAATGAATAAGTGAATGAGCCAATGGGTGAGTGAATAAGTCAGTGGAGTGAGTGAAAAGTCAGCCCGGGTGATGAATGAGTCAGTGGTTGAAGAATGAGTCAATGAATAAGTGAAATGAGTCAGTGAGGTGAGTGAATGAGCCAATGGGTGAGTAAATGAGCAACGAATAAGTGAATGAGTCAATGGGTGAGTGATGAGTCAGTGGGTGGTGAATGAGTCAATAAAATAAATGAATGAGCCAGTGGTGAGTGAATAGCCAGATGGGTGATGAATGAGTCAATGGGTGAGTGAATGAGTCAGTGGGTGAGGAATGAGTCAGTGGGTGAGGAATAAGCCAGTGGGAGAATGAGTCAGTGGGTGAGTGAATGAGTCAATGAATAAGTGAATGAGTCAGTGGGTGAGTGAATGAGCAAGTGCATCCTAAACCTCAGACACACACACACACACATAGAGCTAGGGGACGCAATAATACGAAACAAAGATAATACAATAATAAAATACAGAGAGAGAGAGAGACTGCCACATCTCAACACACAGAGGAGGAGGTTACTGCCCAGCAACAACTTAGTATGCACCGCACGAATTAATTTTGCCGCTGCAAATCAATGTCAGGAGGAGAGGGATCCACTGTGTGTCTGTTGTGTGTATACTTCTGCCATCGATATTGCAGATATAGTGAGTGTGTGTTTTACCACTTTCCTCTCAGTGTGTGTGTGTGTGTGCGTGTGTGTGTGTGTGTGTGCGTCTTTTTCATTCCACGTTTCAACACTTTTGTCTTGCACCAACACTCACTAACTCTCTCTCCCCCCCCCCCCCCTCTCTCTCTCTTATCACCTTTCTTTAAATCATTTACGTATCCCCATCCACGTCAAAGAAAGAACAGACAGACAGACAAACAGACAGACAGAGAGACAAGAGAACGAGATAAAAAGGATAAAGAAAAAACATAAATAAATCAGCCAAAACAAACAAGAAAAGGATAAAAGATAAAGAGATTAATGAACAAATATAGACATAACAAAATAAAAATAAATAACAAACATGAATGATAAATACAGAAGATAAACCAGATAATTGGTGGAAGTGATGTTTGTTTCTGTGTCTGTTTATGTATTTGTTTTATGTTATTTAAAAAGTGATAGAAAGAGGAAACTT
>NW_024740419.1:0-34949 GCF_018991925.1 Homarus americanus | reverse complement strand
AACCTGCACTGCAAAGGCAACATGAGGAGCTACAACAGCTTGCGTAATTCGAACACCGCACTGGACAGAATTTCACATATCCTATTCCTGCAACCTTTCGTCTTGTCTCCTTTCCCACGAAACGACCATTCAACAGCATCTGTAGAGTGTCAGGAACAAACGAAAGGGCAGAATCAAGCTTGAGTGACTTTGCACTTGGATACTGATCTGTAAGGGATGGCACATTAGACTTGATATCACTTTTAATGAGTCGCACTGCTGTTTCAATGATCACCTGTTTCTGTGATTCTTCGTCCTTTGCTTGAATGTCGAAATAATATCTCAGTTTCTGTGATGTCTTTTCCCTCATTGTCACTATGTCATAAAGGCCTTCCCTCTCAGCAAAATGAACATTGTCCCCATACTGTTCTTTCAATTGTCCTTTGAGGTATTGATTTCCTATGGTTCAGAATGTGTATTTGTCAGAAATTCCTTCATTTTTTCTCGTAAATGTGAAATTGTCAATTGTTCTTCATCATTATTCTCAAGGTAAGAGGAAACGTTCATGAATGCCTGCTCCTGATCTTCGTTTTTGGACCGGCCTGACTTTCTGCGCTTTGCCTCTGGGACATTTTGGAAATGTAGTGGTATGCTAAGCCCAGACCGGAAATTACCACTGCAAGAGCGATGGTAAATACAGTCTGCAGCATGTAGATCACAGCCATAATATTCAATCCTGCCTTTCACAGTGAAGGCCCATTCATCTGAACGACTGTCACAACACTCAAGAATGGTCTGCACAAACGTATCGGTCTTTACATAACTAAAGCTTGCACCTCTTGGTGTTACTATAGTCCCACAGAAAAAGCAATCCGTTTGGCTGTTGAAAGGACTGGATGATACTCTGGCACTTCTCTTTGGTGGCTCAACTTTCTTTCTTTTTTTATTTTCAATGTCTTTTGGATTGATGTACCTTTTTCGACATGTAATGTGTACTTTTTCACCAGCTAAAACTGCTACATCATCCCTTCTTTGCACACTCGCACTGTTGATTCCATCAGCTCCCTTCTGACGAAGTTCAACCACATCAGAAACATCTAAGACTTCACGGCAAATGGGGCAAGTCTCTTGGTTTACAGTGCTAGTACTCATGGTCAGGCCTGAAAAGATGCGAAAGTGAAGGTCATTAGTAAATAAAGTCAGTAAATAAATAATGTAAATAAACAGTCACACAAAGCAAATTGTATCTTGGATTTCACAATTATGTAATCATGTCGCTTTTTTAACAAGCCAAACAGATTCCTAGGCCACCAAAACATGGGGTTAGACATCAAAATTACTTCTCTAGGATGAATAATGAAGGAGTAACAGGCATTTTTAGGATTTGGTGGCTATTCGACGCCATCTTGAAAATTAGACCTTTCTCATAATCAGACTGTGGTAGACTTTTGATATGTTATTAAGCACACCTTATACTACAATAAGCAGTTGAGAAACCTTTTCTAGGAATTTTTTTTGGGTAAGGTGGGTTTTTCATAAATGCAGCCGCCTTATACATATCTAGCATAGTATCCGAAACAAACTTGCAAATCACATTCTACAAACAATAACAGGTGTTACGTGGCCTTGCCAGCCCATGTCAAAATAATGATTCGTCCCAATCAGTAATATGGCTACAACATTGCATTTGGTAGTACAAAACATTGATCAAATGAACTCATAGAAAAAGTGACTAATCTTTCTTAAAAAAAAAAAAAAAAAAAAAAAACATTATTTATAGTAAATGTTAACAGAAATCAGATAATGAAATACTTCAAAAGACACAAAAGATGCGCCTTCTTTCACATGTTACGGTGTTCTCGCTTTGTATTATACATAAACAACAGCAATACAGTAGTGTGGCCCAGCATGGCTTACTTCCTCTATCCAGCTGGTATCAGGGAACTGGCGGCACAGCAGTGGTGGTGGGTTGGTCCTTCCGATGATCCACCTCTTCATCGTCGACTTTCTTCTGATGTCAGCACAGCACGTTTTTTGTCTTATCTCTTCACAAAGCGCGTCTTTCTTTCTTCAATACTGCACCTTGTAGGTCGTGTCTCCACACCTTCTGACGTCTCACTTCCTCCTGGTTTCTATCATATTCCAGATACGTTTATCTAGCCCCATCTGCGTTTCTTCTGCACAGCGTCATTTTCCAACATATTCCAGATGGTTTTTTTTCTGTTCCACCTGCATTTCCTCTATTTGTACAGCATCATTTTCTTATTCCAGATAGATTTTTTTTCTGTTCCATCTGCGTATCCTCTACGTGTAGAGCATCATTTTCCGTCGCATTTCAGATGGGTTTTTCCAGTCCCATCTGAGTTTCCGCCCTTCCGGCCGGGGTTAAACCCGGTCCACTGCTTGGGGTGTCATCGCTCTGGATGGCGTGTAGGGCAGGGTCTCCGGACCAGGGTTAATAATAAATAATAATAATAATTAACGGTTTATTGAAAAAGTCGGCAGCCAGAACGCTGAAAATACGTGAGTGTCGACGAAACCCTTGCCCGTCTTGTCCCCCACCCTCACAGTGGTGAACCCCTCCCTGGGTGGGCTCACCAGGGTTTGTTTGTGTGGTGTTGCATTCCACACGTCTTAACTTCCTAAAGCAGAAAAATATAAAATCTCCTTAACTTAGACCAAGGGAAGACTTGAAAGAAGTGAAGTGGTGTGTAGTAGGTGTGGTCTTGCATTCATCACCCTGCTTCTCCTCTGCTCGTGTGTGCTGTGGTTGAAGTCGATGCTTGGTCCATCGTCACCTCTTAATTACTGCTGTGTCGTAAGGCGAAATCATCCTGGCCGATCACTGCATACAGCTTGGACATGCGTCGTCAGGCCATGCCCAAGTGAGCTGGTTATCTCCAGTATCCAGCTGACCATGGGGCGGTACTGTGTGTGACATTTGACAGAGAAGGACAATCCTAAAGGGATGGTGGATTAGTTGGAAGTGCATCCGTCAAAAAAAAAAAATATTTAATTTATATATTACGTCAATATTTGGCAACTATGGTTTCCGTCACGACAATATTCTCATTACGCTGAATATTACTTATCACTACGCATCAAAGAGTACATTACAAATCATACTAGCATAAAAATATACTAAGTGAAGCTCTGCAATTATCGTAATATTAAGTTACACTAACCATCAATTTCAAAGCATAACTTACGGGGACCAAACAGACGGGGGATTAGTGAGGTCACACTGGGCGGGACGGTGCGGGGCGGATGAGGCCGGGCTGGTGGAGTGGAGATTAATGAGGTCACACACGGTGGGGCAGGGCAGGGCGAGGCGGGACGGGACGGGACAGGACGGGTCGGGTCGGGTGGGGGTGGGGTGGGGCGGGGATGGAAGGGTAAGGAGGGTGAGGTGAGGATTAGGACAGGGAGGAGGATGTAGGCTGTAAGACATGTTATGTTTTAACAGTTTTTATAGACTCAACTTCTATCACTAAAACACAAAGGGTACATTTAACACTGATCAACAATTAAAATGCACTAGGGATACTGAGAACGTTACAGGTAAAAGGGGGATATTGAGAAATTATATTGAGCACTGAATATATTCTGGGGAGTTATGCTAATAACAATTCGCACATGCAAAGATGAGAAAAATTTACTTGAGATGTTCAGATGACACACTAGGACACATTACTACACAGAATTCCTTACTACACACTTTAAAGGAATACTCAAACTGAAATAAATGACAAATGAGACAAGTCAGGTGTTATGGCTAAACGAGGGGGGGGCGTAGGTTTACGTTAAGTACCCTGCTACCAGTGTAATGACTAAGTGAGGAGGGCGTGGGTTTACGTTAAGTATACTGCCACCCTTACAATGAGTCAAAACTCGTATTGAAAATATAAATACAGGTATGTAATGGCCCCTGTCTCATCAACAGAACGTATTATATAAATGGGTTATTTACATCTGATTTGTATTCAGATTTACCCTCTGTAACTTTCCACTGACTATGAGGTGAAATGTTCAATGCACGTGATAAGGTGTGCCCACAGGAAACTGCGTCATACTAAGCTGAGTAAAGGCATAAAGTAGCTGGCTCCTGGCCACCTAAAACGGGCAGTAGTTTGATATCCTTAACTAGAGGAAGACGTTATTTGAGAGCCGCAGTGGATGGCTCCGTCTTCCCTTGAGGGGGAACGACGTACCCATACCGTTCTCCCTCGATGGGTACACTACTCAAAGTAACACTCCCAAACTTACATCAAACGGACGATATATCAGTATACGTCCCTTCCTCTCTCTTCACGCTCATAGATAGCGGATGACACGGTGATTTACACATCAAGAATTGCGGCTCGTGTGAGTACGAAAACGACATATCAGTCTACGTACCAAGGCGTCGGTGTTTTGTGAAACTAGAAAAACAAACACCCTACTGTGATGCGTTACAAACAATATCCGAGTGTTAAGAATATCCCGTATTGAGACGATAGTAAGTGAGTGTTTCTCATTCATTCTGTACAGCTGTTGTGGTTTCCCGATGATTGATTGCAGTATTTCCGGTGTCATCAGACAGTTCCCCATATATACGGGATTGCAGAAGATTTGACATTCAGTGGAGGCGACATCGTATCAGCGCATAGCCTACAAAGGGAGGGCAAATTGACGTCACCCACATGCCGACACCCATCCCACAACAGATAGCAGCTAGACGGATTGCGTTTTCTATACAGACGCCCTAACTCCTGTAATAGGTATTTAAAGAGTAAAATACTTTATGCAGTGAAACTCTATAGCTTCTCAAGTGATTGTTCCAACTAACAGTCAAAACACCATATACACAGTTGGTTACATTTACTACAACATTTACTACGTCACTACAACAAGGAGAGGGATAGGTACATTGTTTCCTGATTCTCCCCACAACACTTCTATAGCGGCCTCGTTAGTAGCGGCGCTAAGCAAAGTTGAAGTGTTGTCAGTGCCGGTGAGGGTTGATGGTACAAGATTGGCTCTTGATATTGATACGGGTGCATGCGCTAATGTTTTGGCCTTGACATCCTATCAGGAGTTACAACGTAAATTCCTCACCGCGACTTCAAATGGAGGCCTAGTAACGCTGAGCTCGAAGGAGTATCAGGTACTCAGTTGAGCAATAACGGAATGGTGACGTTACCACTCAGAGTCTCAAGACGTGGTTCTCCCTTCTACGCGGACTTTTATGTAGTTCAGCAATTTAATTTGCCAGTTGACCGGTTATTTGGTCTCCCAACCCTTAGAGTGAACATGATAGATGTTCATCCACGTAATAATACTATTACGTTTAAAGGTGTTTCCTACAACGCTATGCTTCATTCTGAACCTATGCTCACCGTTAGGTCGAAAGTGTTGTCCACCAATCCCATTACGAGGAAGGCGGGAAATACTTCAGAGCTACCTCATGACCTCACACTCACACTTCCCAGCGTGATTATAGCAGCAATAGTTGGAAGATCGTACCTGTAGTTTTGAAGAGTACTCTCCATTACCAGAATGAGGAATTCACCAAAGAAGTGAATATTAGTTTCTGCAAATGATTCGTTCATTGCCCCGGGTGTGACAGGACGTGACTGCAGTTGTTGTGAATACTCATCAATCAACATCCTGTCAACAAAATTCTTTCATATGGCGTGAACAACCCCCAGTTACCAGCACCCCAGCACCCCACCCTAGCGATGATGACAAATCCGGTCTGAGAGATGGTCTCAGCATTCTGAGGTATGGTATGGTGGATGACCTAGTGTAACCAGGAGCGGCGGTTTCCTGTATTCAGGATTTTCGTGAACATTGACCCAGTCACCGGACCTTGGAATCAGCTGTGTATACTGTGAGCGACACACACAAGTCTACGGGATTGCGGCAGCAATTTCACATTATCAAGAAATTCTAGAAAGGATTCTTCAATCAAGCCTACAAGATATAGATAGTATCTAGGCATACATAAAGTATATACACACAGTTACATGTTCAAGACATGCCTGCACATTGATAGGACATCAATAGGGTAATTGTCATTGTTGTAAGTGCTTACTTATTTTAATATACTGAAGTGAAATAATTCTCGGTATTTATTAGAAATAGAAAATGTGAACATTTTCTTTTGATCCCAGGGAGGATAAGAATGTTCATAATTTTCAACTACATATTTTAATGTGTCAATGACACATCGTCTGAAAATAAAAATGTGATAGTTCTACAAAAGTATCACAGACTGTAAATTTTCAGCCATGCCGTGTAGTACCCTTCACAACTCAGTACCAATGCTCTCCGTAAAAATGAATGTTTCGTTGAAAGAGACTTAAGCACCACACACTCATTCATCTAGCGTGATTACAGTAGCAAAAGTTGTATATTGCTAAGAAGGTGCGTTCTTAAACGCGAAGTAGGCGACGATTATTTCTGCCACGTTGCTTTTGATATTGGCAGCAATGTTTTTGTTTTACAGGTAGGATATTTAGCTGTAGGAACGTAAAGTGAGAAAGTTTGGTAGCATGGCCGATTAGCTATTTATCTGTAAATACGTTCTTAGGGGAAATCTTTCTGAAACACCGCTTTCAATACAACTATTTATTAATTAACTGAATGGCATGGACACATTACTCGAACATTATATCGAAGTTACTAGAACATTATATTTAAGTTACTTATTTATTATATTTACGTTACTAGACACTGACTCTAGGACACAAACATAAAATAGATACACTTCCCACCGTAAGTAACTCACCCTATGGATAGCTCTGACAATGACTCACGTGTGACCTGAGGGAGGCCCAGTAGGTGCTACTGACCTATGTCTCCTATGGAAGACTGCTAGCTGGAGACACGGTGCTGGGGAGAGAAGTCTCCCTCCCGGCCTCAGCGAGTGACGCTCGTGACTCCGTCTTCTGTCGATAGTGACGTGAAAGTAATCTGAATCTGTGGAAGGGGCTGCAGGGCCTTTATATTGGAGGAGAGCCGGCAGATGACCTCTCCTAATTAACACTAAACTGGGTGTGTCTTGACTGGGTGTGGTTTCTTTAACAGGGTTATATCGCACGGTTCACTCAAGTACTTAGTGGCCTTGCCCTCTTGGGTAAGGTCTTGCTGTCACTGTAGGGCATGTCAACTTATGTGGGTTACCACAAGGGCATCTACTTACTGTTATATGTGTTATAATTCTCTGGGCTGTAAGCTGTGGTTTGCTATATATATATATATATATATATATATATATATATATATATATATATATATATATATATATATATATATATATATATATATATATATATATATATATATATATATATATATATATATATATATATATAGTATATGCTGATAACCACAAGGAAAGAAAAACACGAAGTTCCCAAGCGCTTTCGTGTAATTCAAATCTTCAGGGGTGAGTGAAGATGTGACATATTTATCAGTATATATATATATTAGGGTGGTCCTTATTTTTCAACTTTGGAATTTCTTACCACAGACCCTGCTAAAAGTGTCCATTTAGAACAAAAACATTGTGTCAAAAATTAAGTAATCGATGTAGTTGATTACTTTGTAGCCGATTACGCCCACCACTAGTGCGTCGCATTTGGCACGATTGTGGTGAGTTTTTGCTGGTCGTGATTGATGATTGGGGAAATTAGAAACAGTTCTGCAGAGTATTCTCATTATTAATTTATATTAAGAGTTAAATTTCTTTATTCCTCAGGTTAATGCAGGAGTAAAAACACGAGAAAATGTGTATTTGATAAAGACATTATGTGATGACATTACAGGGGCTAAGTTACATTCAAACAGGCAAGCGTTACAGTATTTTATAAGCCTGCATCGCATGCAGAAAAAACCCATCATAGTGGCAGCTGGGGAAGTCACACACAAAGTTCTTCAATTTTGGACAAAAGCAAACATTCCCACACACCACAAACCAGATTGTGTGAATCAAGTGCACAAAATGTTTGACAAGTGGAGTAGTTTGAAAAAGAACTCTTCAAGAAAGACAGAAACTCAAAAGCAGAAAGAGAAAGAGTTCACTGATACATTTGAAGATCTCTTTGACATTGCACATGTGAATGCTTTGAATATGATGACAGTTCAGGAGGATAAGGATTTCTTAATAGCGCAACGAGAAAAAGGGCGTCGTGGGGCAATGTCATCTCTTGACAAAGTATTCCTGAAAAGACAGAAACGACGAGAAAAAACTCTCAAGAAAGCAATGAAAAGGAAGTTGGCTGCAGACAGTGCAGAGGAAGAAGCCAAAAAATGCCAGGCCATCGTTGTCTTGGACAACAGTAGTACGTCTTCTTCTGAGGAATCCAACCCAGTTCCTGGCCCATCAGCACTTCAAACTCCACCTACTGTCAAGAAACGTGGGCGAAAAGAAGTTCTAACTCCAGAACTTTCTGCAGCATTAGATCGGACCAAGTCCTCAGATAGAATGGCCATGCACATTGTCACCCAAACTGCTCGGAGTCTGGGCCATGATGTCAGTGAATTGATTCTGAATCGATCAAGCATCAGGAGGAAACGTCAGCATCATCGCAGTAGCAGGGCAGCTGAAATCCTTTCAAACTTCAAACCAGAGTCAGTTTTAATTGTTCACTGGAATGGTAAATTGATGCCTGATTTGACGGGGCATGGGGGCCATATTGACAGACTCCCAGTTCTTGTCTCAGGCAATGACACCTCCCAACTTCTTGCTGTTCCAAAACTTCCCTCTGGTACCGGTGATGAACAAGCAAAAGCTGTTGTGAAGGCTTTGCAGCAATGGCACATTGCAGACATCGTGCACGGCATGTGTTTTGATACAACAAGCTCTAATACTGGTCACCACAAGGGTGCGTGTGTCAAAATTGAGCAGTTGCTGGGTCGTGATTTGCTATATTTTGCCTGCCGCCACCATGTACTAGAACTTGTAGCTGGAGCTGCTTTTGAAGCTGTAATGGGACACTCAGCTGCTCCTGACATACAGCTTTTCCGAGGATTCCAAGCCAAATGGGAACAAATTGACAAGCAGACGTTTGAAGACTCCTCCACTGACGATCTGGCAGAAGAATCAGTCAGAGCTGTTAGGGACGATCTCACCAGCTTCATTGAGAAGGCTCTATTGGAGACACAGCTTCGTTATCCCTCAAATGAACAAACAGATCATTGGATTCCTGGCCTGTCATAACACTATATTTATGTTGTTTAAGTCTAGTTACAAGATCTTTACCTGTCTGGCCTAAGTAAAACATATTACATTCCTTGCAAGGAACTTTATAAATGCAACCAATTGTGTTGTTGGGGGAGTTCTTGATTAACATTTATTTAACAGTGCATGAGTTCTTAAATTACCTTGAAATTTAATTGATAGTAGGAACATCATAGAATCTAGTCTCATTAAACATACCGAAGCATTCAACATGAATTTGAGTAATGGCATGTACAAACTGGACAATTTTGTAATTAAGAACATTTGTAACCAAGTGAGAAGGTTGGGTCACCTTACCTTCTGACCTGACTACAGACCGTTGCCGTGCTATTTAAAGATTAGTAGGGTCATTGCCTAATACCTGACCATTGTGGACCTGGTCTCACCCTCCTCTGTTTTTATTCACCTTGTTTTGTACTTCTCATTAGTCTGTACTTACCCCTGAAGATGTGAATTACACGAAAGCGCTTGGGAATTTCGTGTTTTCTTCTTTCCTTGTGGTTATCAGCATATATATATATATATATATATATATATATATATATATATATATATATATATATATATATATATATATATATATATATATATATATATATATTTATATTTATATATTGACAAATAATGTATGTATTAAGCCAATCAGCATAGGTCGTGTATTAGTTAAGGAAAACAGTTTAGTAATTGGCAACATGGTATTAGCTCAGCCGGTGAGTGGGAAGAGACAGACGAGCTTGGCTGGAAATAGAGTATGGTCCTGGTACAGTTGGTTTGGACTCAGGACATATGTATATGGAGATAGTGGTTTATTCTTTTGTACTTTTCAAGTGTATGATACGGATGAGTTTAGTGTTTAGGTTAATTTAGGCTGTGGTTGTTTGTATTTAAATTGTTCTTCTACTTGTCTTTGTAAATATGTTCCTAATTTGATTATAATATTAAATTATGGAGTGTATGATTCCTCCTCCATATGAGTTAATCTGAGGCTTATTAAGAACCTGGCGGATATAATATTAGAGTAGATATAGTGTTTACCCTGCTTGTTATTGTGACCATTCTTGATAGAGCAGCTACCCTTGCTGAAAATTATTATTTGATTCTTAATATTGGAAATAAAAGCTCAGTCCCAGCTAAGCCAGTTTCGTCTGTTTTTAAAGTTCAGAGTGGTAAAAATATGCTTGCAATACTGCAAGCAATGGCCAATCAATGATTAATTTGGGAGAACAATTTAGTAGCCCACATGAGTATAATAATAGTAATTTCAGTAAGTCTGTAGTGCGTTACTACTGTAAAAAGCCCAGCCATCTGATTGCAGTGTGTCCTAAGAGATAGCAAAACCAGCAGAAAAGAGGTAGTGAGCAATCAAATGTGAATTAAACATGTGCCCATGTGGATACTGGTATCCCGTCGAATTCTCTCTGAGAACCAGTGTGTAGGGACCCTCAGTTGTCATTTCAACAGTTTAGATTCAGTGGCTTTATGTCAGTGTCAGAAGACAGTGTAGAGGTACCTGTTGAAATTCCGAGAGATACAGGAACTTCTCACAGTTTGGTTGTAAGAGGTTCTGTGCCTTTTTTGGAGGAAACACTGACATGTAAGAACATAAGAATGGAGGAAACTGCAGCGGGCCTATTGGCCCATACTGGGCAGTCCCGTTTACACCCAACCCCTATTGCTCATATAAGCATCCAACCTATGTTTGAAGCTATTCAGCGTATTCGAGTTAATGATGATATTCTGTAACTTGTTCCATTCATCCACTACTCTGTTTCCAAACCAGTGTTTACCTATTTCCCGCCTAAATCTAAATTTGTCTAATTTAAAACCATTGTTACAAGTTCGCTCCTGGTTGGATAGTTTGAGTACCTTTGTAATGTCCCCCTTGTTTAGCCCTGCCTTCCACTTATACACCTCTATCAGGTCGCCCCTCGCTCTACGTCTCTCGAGGGAGTGCAAATTAAGATGATTTAACCTGTCTCTATACTCAAGGTTCCTAATGCCCGGGATTAGTCTTGTCATTCTCCTCTGAATTCTTTCCAAGGATTCTATATCCATTCTGTAATATGGTGACCAGAACTGAACTGCGTAATCCAGGTGTGGTCTCACAAAAGCAAGATACAGTTTTAGGATGACCTCGCCAGTCTTGTAACTAACACTCCTTTGTATGAACCCAAGTACTTTATTAGCCTTGTCACGAGCAAAAACACATTGCTTACTTGGCTTAAGGTTCCTACTTATCATTACTCCTAAATTTCTCTCACAGTCGGATTTCTCTATGGCATCGTTGTTCATCTGGTATCTGGTTTCCCTGTTTACATCTCCTATACTGAGTACTTTACATTTGTCCACGTTGAATTTCATCTGCCATTTTTCAGAACATTCGAAAAATTTGTTTAGATCTTCCTGTAGTTTTGCTGAGTCCTCGTCAGATTTAATAACACGTCCTATTTTAGTGTCATCAGCAAATTTACTTATGTTGCTGTCTATGCCGATATCTATGTCGTTTATGTATATAATAAATAATAATGGTCCAAGCACTGACCCTTGGGGAACTCCACTTGTGACGTTGCTCCAATGGGACTTAGTGCCGTTAATGCACACTCGCTGTTTCCTGTCCTGTAACCACGCCCTAATCCATTTAAGGATGATACCTTTGATGCCATGAGCTTCTACCTTTCTAATTAGTCTTTCGTGGGGGACTCTGTCGAAGGCTTTGCTAAAGTCGAGATATACCACATCATAATTGTGCCCCTCGTCCACCGATTCGAAAACTGATGAAAAGAATGTTAATAGTTTAGTTAGACAAGAACGTCCGCTTGTGAAGCCATGCTGGGAATCATTGATCAATCGGTGCTTCTCCAGGTGATTTCCAATAGAGTTTGAAATGATTGCTTCCAGTAATTTGCCTACTATTGATGTTAGACTGATTGGGCGGTAGTTAGAGGATAGTGATCTATCCCCCTTCTTGAAAATCGGTTTTACATTCGCTATCCTCCAGGATTCTGGTACTACACCTGTTTTTAAGGACATGTTAAACAACTTTGCTAAGGGCATACTAAGTTCTTCCTTACATTCCTTTAATACTCTGGCAAATATCTCATTAGGACCAGGTGACTTATTAGGCTTTAGTTTGTCTATTTGCTTACTAACATCGTTACTAGTCACTACTATCTCGCTTAATTTGTTTTCTTCACTATATCTGAATAGAGACGGTGCCTCGGGTATCATGTTTAAATTTTCGGTGGTAAAAACTGTTGAAAAATATTTATTCAAATTATTGCCCATTTCTCTCTCGTTATCAGTGAGCTCGCCGGTGTCTGACCGTATTGGTCTAATCTTTTCTCGTGTTTTAGTTTGATACATTTGGTAGAATCCTTTGGGGTTTGTCTTCGCCTCCATTGCTATCCTTACCTCATTATTCCTCTTTGCTTTCCTTATCTCGGTTTTAACCCTACTCGCCAATACCCTATAATAGTCCCGGAGGTGAATTTCGCCACGATTTATCCTTCTACCTATAGCCTTCCTTTGGCCAATGATGTTCTTTAAATAATTATTTATCCATTTAGGGTCATTGTTGTCTGATCTGAGTTTTTTGTATGGTATGTTCTGCCTTTGTGCATTAAGTAACTCACTATTTAAATTGTCGTGGAACTCGGCAATCTCAGATCTCGTTATCAGGTCGGTGTCATCTGTCATTTTCACGGCCAAGCGCCACACCCCCTCTCTCAGCTGCCTCTTTAAACTGTCAAAGTTCGCCCTTCTGGAATTTGGTACTTTAGTGGAATTTTCCTTACGTCTGCCCTGAAAATCTAACTGGAATCTAATTTCTTTGTGATCGGTGTTTGCAAGTTCGTTTCCTACCTCGACACTGCTAATGAGGTTTTCTCTGTTTGACAGAACTAAATCGAGTATATTATTACCCCGTGTGGGTCCGGTTATATGTTGACTTAGAAAACAGTCCTGGATCATCTCGAGAAAATCCTCTGATTCTGAGTTACCTGTAAGGTCAGTCCAATCTATTTGGCCAAGGTTGTAGTCGCCTACTATACAGACTTTGTTGTGTATGGAAGCCCTGTGCATTTCATCCCAGATAAGTCGCTCATTGACTCTATCAAGATTGGGAGGTCTATATATTACTCCTGTGATTAATTTTTCCCTATCGTCGATTAATTCTATCCAAATTGTTTCTGTTTTCCGTTCAGTTTTTATTTCCTTATTTATTTCACACTTCAGATTATCCCTAACATATATTGCTACTCTGCCTCCTTTCCTGGTCTGCCTATCGGTATGGAACAGTTTGTAACCCGCAATTTGGTATTCGACTGGTAACTCACGTGTGTCTAGGTTGATCCATGTTTCAGTGAATGCTATTATATCGATTTTTTTGGTACATACCAAGGCCCTAATATCATCCATTTTGTTTCTCATACTTCTACTGTTCGCATAGTATACATTTAAGTTAGTCGTGTTCTGAGTCCTCCCTTTACCGCATTTAGTTTTAAACTCCCTGTCTAATTTAGTTTTGTCATCATTCCTAACACTATTTCCCTGTAATCTTTCACTTTGTTTACCCGCTCCCACTGCAGTCTCCTCCACCCCCGTGCTCATATGTTCTCCTAGCAGATTAAAGACTTCGATATCTTTTTAACTGCCCCCTCTAGAGCTCCAGCCAGGGTTGCTACTCCATCCCTAGACAGGTGTACCCCATCCCTAGCATAAAGGTCCCTTCTGCCATAGAAGTTGTCCCAGTTGTCAATGAATGGGACTGATATTGACTTGCAATATCTGCCAAGACGGTCATTGACACCAACCGCCCTTGACAACCATTCACTGCCAACTCTCCTTCTAGGCAGGACACAACATATGATAGGGATCCCTCCCTTAGTCCTAATACGATCTATAGCTGCCTTGAACTTATCAATAAGCTCCTCGCTCCTACACCGGCCAATATCATTGCCTCCTGCACTGAGGCAGATAATGGGTTTGTTCCCATTACCAGACAAGATATTGTCCATCCTGTCAATTATATCCCCCACCCCAGCTCCTGGCAAACACACCCTCATCCTATTTTTGTTTTTACCACAAAAGGCCCTGTCCATGTACCTTACCTGTGAGTCACCAACAATTAAAGTTTTTATACCTTCCTTGTCATCCCTGTCCCTGACTGTACTAACGTCCAATTCGTCTATCAAGGGACTGAATGGGTTGGTACACTTAGCTGTTGTTGTCGTTGTTGCCGTATCCTTGGTGTACTTCTTCACCACTAGCTTCGTCTTCCCACTACTCACCACCTTCCACTCGCTTGAATTTTCGTCAGACACTGGCTCCCCTTTTAATTTCGCCAGCTCTTCCTTTAATTTCAGGTTCTCCAACGTGGTCTTCTCAATTTCTTCCTTGGCCCTCGCCAATTCTTCCATGGACCACTCCAGTTTGGTCAACAAACTCACATACCCAAGACCACACATAGCACTGGCCATATCTGATAATTACCCCTCGGGAGCTAACCCTGCCGTGACCTTTCCCCTAGTGAGGTCAGAACACAACTGAGAGAGTGTGAGAGTGTTATCCTATAAGGAATTGGTGGATTCATTACTGTCCCGTTGTGCAGACTTTTTCTGAAAACTGATATTGTTTCCAAGCCACTGATTATGGGGGTGCAAGATTCTTTGCCTGTGGAAGGTGTTTCATTCTTGTTAGGGAATGATATTGCTGGCAAGCTTATTGTACCTGACCCCGTTGTTACATTCAAACCGTTGAGTAATAGTCCAACTGCTGATCTTTATCCATCCTGTGCAGTCACTCGTAGTAAAGTTGCAAAGGCTAGAGGAGAGTTGTCAAGTTTTATGGAAAGTGACGTAAATTCTGAGAGTGATCTTGACCTCGCTGACTTGTTTTCTGAAGAATTTAAGACTGTGGATGCAGGAAAGGCTAATATACCCCTTGTTTCTGATAGCCATTCTGACGGTATTGTTGTGCCTGTTGATCCAAATGAATTATCAGTCAGTTGTACCTGTAGAAGCTAAGGTGCTTAGTGATTTTCATGTCATACGTGATATGTTAATTGATGCACAGAGCTGTTGCAGGGTTGGCGAGAAAAAATAGCCCTGTGTGCTATTATATCAGGTCTGGCATACTCAATACTCATGCGTAAGTTTCGAACACTTAAAGTTCCAGTTAGTGATACTTGGAAAGAAGTTCATCAGATTGTTGCAACATTCTGCTACAGAGGTTATGTTTTTAGTTTGGCTCATGACTTTATAGGAGGACACCTTGGAGTTAAAGACTTCCAGTAAGATCCCTAGATACTTTTATTGGCAAAGAGTAACATCTGATGTAGCACAATATTGTCGCTGTTGTCATATTTGTCAAATGGCAGGCAAACTCAATCAAATAATAAAACCTGCAGCACTAAAGCCAATTCCTGTGGTAAATGAACCTTTCTTCAAGGTAATCTAATATACTATATGACTGTCCGTCTGTCTGTCTGTCTGTCTGTTTGTCTGTCTGTGCAGCCGAAACGGCACAATCGTTTTTCATCAAACTTGGTGGAAAAATCGCAAAAAATTCGTAGAGTGGAACAAACCTGGTCCCATGTCGATGGTTCCTTTAGGAAGTCATTAGTTAACAATTATATTTACGATGGAAAACGATGCAAGTCTACGGACTTGGCGCACCCTCATTCGCTGTACGCTGTCAGCCCATGATTGCAGTTATCGTAAGGCTCCCTCCTCCTCCCCCCACTTTTTTCTTAGCCTACTTTTTTTTAATGTTGTTTGAATTAGTAAAGGACGGAAGATGAGTAAATAGAAGAATAAAGATGGGAAAACAGAAAATTGTTAGAGATAACAGGTGGGGAGCTGAGTTTCATCATGCGTCTAGATGCGCAGTTTCAACGTTACCAGACGACTTTACAGCTACAGTGTATACTTATTCCTGTGGCTGACTGTACATGGAAAAGAGATAATAGCAGGAATGCATGGAGAAGATGACTACAATAGACACAGGGTGAATATAGACAGTGAAACAGACAGGAGGTTGACAAAAATAGACAGATTCATACATGCACAAATAGAAAATATGGCAACTAACATGACAAACAGACAGCTGACTGACTGGTTCGCATTACACAAACAGGCAGACACACGCCAACAACGGAAAAGACAGACAGATTTGACGACACAGAGAGTACAGACGGGCTTACATTCAAACACCACGCAGACAAACAGACAGTTGGGATAGCAATAGACAGGACGGATAGACTTCAGACAGATTAGAAGGCATTTATAAACAAGAATAACATCAAAGTGACCATAGCTGCGTCAGTGAGGGTAGGAGGGCTTCCATCCACCAGCGTAAATAATAAGACTCATTAAAAACTAACACCCTCGCGCGGCAAAAATATCGATGTTCGGTCAGTCATGTGAGATGGGCCTAAAACTGACTAACGTAGATAGATGATGACTTAACACAGGTGATGACGATCACAGTCATCATCACGATGCATCGTGTGTCGGGATGCAACTACCCGACGCTGAGCGTCATATTTCTAGTCGCTTACATGAGCCTTTAACTAGGAATATAGCGTGTGTAAACACTACACTTCGTTTCGTATGGCCGCACAAACGTTTACCAAGCGCGGGTGCCATATGCATTATTTCACATAATTAGAAAGACGGTTTAGAGAGATATTACGTTGATATTTTATACCAGCACAATAATATTAGTGTAAAATATCTTTTTTTTCTCAAATTGAACTTTAGTATCTGTTCTAAACAAATTACAGATAATTTTTTCATCTGTGTACTTGGCAAAAATGTTTGCGCAGTTGTTATCAAACATGGAGAGGAGAGAACGTTTTGCAGCCCTGTCAGTAACCCTGCACATTAGGGGGCAGGGAAAAAACACTTTTATTTGAGTTGCAGGCTGCACTTTTCAGGCATCGTTTGTATGGCTGTAACAAACACCTGTGCCAAATTTCATGCCATTTCATGCATACTTACCCTGCCGCATCGCGAACGACTTTTTGTCAACTTTTAGTGTATACCAAAAATTAGGTGTCATTTAATGTTTTCCAGGATAATGATAAATTTTACATGGGTGACATCGATTTAATTCACATGTTATTTTACAGATACACCGTAGAGAAAATCATTACAAGTTCATATTGAAATTCTTTTTTGTGCGGAACCTTGGCATCATTTTCCTAGACAATAATCTTTGCCTAATATATCCATCTCTCGATTCGTATCCCGTCACTTCAGTGTTGCGCTTCAGTCATCACTTTTATGCCTCTCTCGACCGCCTGAGTGCTGTTTGGCCACTTGGGCACCACTAATGGTGTCTCAAGAATGTCATTAACCTGTAGATTTGACAAAGAAGCAATGTAAGGAGGCTCAGTCTTGAGTTCATTCCTCCAGTTAATCATGGAATGATAGTTTTTTGCTTGCCACTTTAGTTTCGGAGTCATCACCTTTCTCATGTTGACTACAGGAGGCACATCCTCATTCCCATCTCCATCTTTACCCTCCTCATCAGTATAGTTTAACAAATTCTCGTCAACAGCAGCATCAGAATCTTCCTCCTCCTCTTCAGATCTGCCAGTGCATTCTTCCTTTTGCTGATTCTCCTCTCTAATTTTTCTTATCATTGAGACAGCTTTTTCTCTAACAGTCATGTCCTCATCTGCACACATACCAAGAAGAAGTTGATCTGTGTGGGCGAAGTATGCATTTCTCTGGACAGCCTTCTTCACTATCGTCTCCTCCTCACTATTCAGGTGTTTCATATATAGCAGGGACTGGAATACGTTCCTTGAGCCGTGTGTTACGTAAGGGTGTATCTTGATGTAAAACCACATTGGAGCACTGAACTTTAATATTGTAATGACAATTCTTTTCAACTCATGGCTGGGTCTTGATGTTGCTACATACATCCTGAGGATTCTACTCCATAAGGTGTTCCACCTTGACACACAGGGAGGACCTGGCTCAATAGCAGCCAAGTCATCTTCAACAACACCTGTGATAACTCCTTTACAAATCCTATACAGGTATTTCTGATCCCAGGACAGATCTTTCTCCACTTCATCATTAAACACAGGGAAATCAGGGAAACTGACTGGCTGGAAGGCGACAACTGGAAGCTCAGACAAAGACTTTCATGTCAACCCCTGCAATCTTCATCTTCCTATCACCTCGCTGGTCAAGGAGAAACTGCACCTCACGTTTGGGAACTTTTATAACACAATTACATGCCAGGTGATATCCGTCACACTCCTTAACTATGCACCTCACATCTTGACAGGAGGCAAGGGGACAATAACAGCTACAGATATCAAACAACTCTTTCATTTCTACCTGAAATGCAGCTTTTTTGCCTACATTCTTGTTCTTATTTAGTTCAATTCCTCTACTGTACAATTTTCTCAACCTTTCCTCAATAGTTTTTTGGCTAAGAAGAGGAACATTCTGCCTATCTCCAATTGCTTTTTCCCATATTTCTGAACAGTCCTGGGCGGCCATCTTTATAATCATTGAGACATCTGCAAACTTTCTGTCATCACATTTGTATCGCCAGCAGTTCTTTAACATCTCGCCTTTCGAGGGAAGTTTGTCCACTGGAAAAACACTTGCAGAGCCAAACAATCCATGATCTGTGGCTGCCCTCGTTAATACAGTAGCCATCTTGAAAGCAAATTGATCAGATCACCTGAAAAGAAAAAGAAAAAGTTAGTTATTAGAGCAATTTCTGAAAACACATCATCAATAGGCTTCTTGTGCATTAGTAAATAACGCCAAAATTAGTTAATCAGAAATATAATGTAGCCTAATTCAAATAAATGAAAATGGAAAGTATGTAACTAGTACTGTGCCGCCAACTTGCCCCATTTTTGTTGAGCCAACTTGTCCCAGCCGTACCAGTGTTCATAAATAAATTATTTTGGTATATATCAAGAAGCCTAACATGAACTGTTTCATGGATAAACAATCCTTAAGCGCTAAGTTGAATTATGGCTAAATTGGATACTACAGTACTTGTCTATAACCTCACACATGTTACAGCAAACCTTATAAGAGAATAAAATTTATTTACCAGCATCAAAATCAATTTTCCCCCACTCTAATCAAGACGTGCGGCGTCTCAGAATGACTGCTTATGGGTGACTGAGGAAGCATGTGGTGATCCTGCGGTGTGAACTGCTTAACGGTAACTATTTGAATAATTTCAAGTGCGCCAACTTACCCAGGTCTCCCCTACATTACAGTACAGTAACACAACATTGAGAAATGAAATGAGAAAAGGCTGATAATCAATATAGACATAGCACCATACTCATCTGCAACAAGACAACTTAAATGAAATAAGAGATATGAAAAAAAAGTTGATAAACACTGAACAGAACATTGCACCGCCACAGCGGCTGTTTGGCTAGTACTGTAGGTAAATTTAAAAATTTCAGTAGAAAATGCGGCAGACTAAACCTCGACATATCAGCTTCAAATTTGGCATGGAGTCTTAGATATGTATAAGGAACAATGCCTGAAGAGTGCAGCTTTGAGCAAAATTTCACTGCCCCCTACTGCACATAGCACTTTTGCGCCTTATCGAGCAAAGGCCAGTCGTCGAGGACAGATGTACTAGTATTGTAACACAATAAATAATAGCAAAAAAAAGGCCTAGGATGAAATTACTGCCTCATTAAATGCCAGCAACCCAGATCAACTCCCTCCCACAGCCAAGCAGCTCAAAAGGAGCTCCATTTTCGTTTAAAAAAAAAGAAAAAAAAAATGCTCCACCAAAAAAAAAAAAAATTGGTTTTCAGAGGTTTCGGTTTCGAATTTCGGATAAGGTTGTCAACCTGTATTAGGTAAATTACATTTTATAATTGTTTACAAGTTTTTTTTTTCGAGGAATAGCCCACCGAGCGCAGGTCATTGACCCACAATGGGGCCTAGGGGTGAAAAAAAAAATAAAGTAAAAATTAAAAATAGAAAAGAAAAATAGTATACAGTCAGTCCTCTACTTCGACAGGGTTGGGACCGACAGCCAGGTCGTTAGTCAAAAATGCAAAATAATACATAGAAGATCTAAAATGGGTGTCCTTTTCTTCTCAGCACCAAGAGAAATCTCACTTTTAACGCTTGCCAGCCATTCTTAAGGGAGTTACAAACGAAAATTTTGTCAGTACAAGGCGATCACTAATCGGGACTCGAAATCGTAATTTAAATATTTTATACGACCTACGGCGGTCGTATGTCGGGTGATCGTAGTCGAGTAGGTCATAAGTCGAGAAGTACCTGTACCTGTATTAATCTTCACCACGAAGATGCGGAAAACCAGCTTTTTGAGTGACACATTTTATGAGTATGGAATCACAGAAGAAGGCAAAGCAATCCACAGTTTGGCTGTGTGAGGAAAGAAGGATGTACTATAACGGGTTATTCTAGTGTGACTGACATCCACAGAGAAACTGTGGGCACCTTGAGCATCACAGTGTTACGAGCCAAATCCACTGAACATTGCCCGTTAAAGTACAGTGCCTGTAAAGAGAGAGTGCAGCAACAGTGCGGCGAAGAGGGAAAGAGATTATCAACTAAAGGAGGAGAGTTAATAAGACGAAATGCCTTTGATCACCCTATATAACAGTTGGACAGAAGAAGAGCCTCCCCAGATATAAGAGCAGTACTCCAACTTAGGACAATGAATCCTTTATATACTTGAGCAACTGCTCAGGGTAAGTAAGCTCGACATCTGTACAGCAGACTAGCCCATCAGCTGATGCTCACAACAAAATGTGATGATCGTAAGTTCATTAATCAAATTTTTGTTACGTTAACCAAATTGAAGATTATTATGGAAGGTAATTCGTTAACTGAAATTTCATTAACGAACCGCTTCGTTAACGAGGATCACTGTACAGTAACTGATATTTTACTTTCCTATTTTGAAGTGCAGCCCTCATCACATAGCCATTTGGCCATTCAGTGAAGCCCTTTAAAGTAAAAGGTTGGTGGCCATTGTTCCACACTTCAGTCATATACAGTACTCCACAAACCAGCTCCAGTACCAACCATCTGCAACAAATTCTACTTACTATCTGCACTATGAATCAATTATGACCCCAACCACCAATTATACCACTAACACTCCCTTTTCATTTAATGCTGTAACAACCTCATACGGCAATTCTACATGATTTAACATCACTCCTCTATCAGGGTACATCTGTACAGCATGTACTCACATGACAACCCTCTTGGCAGCATTACTTAACTTTACCTCACTTTACAACTCTTCAGCTTGTGACTATAGGCTGATGGACACTTATCCACTTTGTGACTAGACTGTCATCCATGTATGGTCTTACATGCGTTTCACAATCTTTAGAAGTACACAGTCACCAACACCTGTTTGCCTGAAACTTACTTCTGGTTTGGATTGATGCTCAGATCTTTGGTGTTTTAATTTTTTTCTCCTATTGTAAAGGGTCTTTTACTATAGTATCACTGTACTACACTGATCCCTTATGCTGCTTATGCCTTTTCAAGGTAATTTGTGATGTGATTTAGTGAAATCTGAGAATTACTGTGCAGTATTATGCTATTGTTTTTCTCCTTCTGGCAGTATTTCACAGGTGTCTGGAGCTTATTGACTTTAAATACAAATTACCTAGTATAGTACAGTATCTTGCTGTTTTACTGGTGGTAACTTTGTGCTAATGATACAGGTTGTGATGGTAAATTAGTATCTCATGGTACTGTGGTAGTGGCTTCCAGTTGTTGTGGTAAAATTAGTATGCAGTAATGTTGTGATAATGGCTTATTCAGGTATTACTAAGTATTTTAGAGTTATGGTGGTAGGTCATTATATAATAAGAAAAAAGTTGTGAATGTGGCTTAGGTGAATATTATGATAATGAAACGTTTTTATTAATAATCCTGTAATGTTTGATGATAATATTCTTTGTTATTCCACAGTGAGGGAGGCGGGGAGGCGCGGGTGAGGTGGGGATGCCGCGCCACGCCCAGACACCCCATGCCAAACACCAGCTCAAGTGGCGAGCTGGTCATCCTGGGGTCAGTACCTCAAACCCTTCACTTCGTATGTACACAGCTATACATAATATGTAGAACTGTAGTCGCTATACATAATTAAATTTACTCAGAAAAATTCTTACTGTGGAGCATGTGAACCTTGTTGTTTAAGTTTGTCTAAGTTCAGAAGTATGTGAGGGAAAATGGATGAGACAAAATAGGTCAATAGATATGAGAGTCTAAATGTGGATGGGATGAGTGCCAGGGTAGGCCTAGAATAGGGGGAGAAGTTGTAAGAAATGACATTAGAGTTAAGAACCTGTTAAGAAAGGCTGCAAAAGCCATGCTAGAGTGGAAAGTGGCCATAAAATGGTGGTGGTGATGATGGTTTTATTCATTTTATTTCTCTCAAGTAATCGTAATTACTGCTTGACAATCTGTCTGATAAGGAAAAAAAAGAATGACATACAGTTGGGTCTTCATTTAGGTCAATTGAACCCGCGTAGTACCCGTAATGAAACGAGAAGCGAGTAAATGAAATAACAGAACATATGGAATTAATTGAAGACTGGGCCAACCCCAAACTCCACTTTTTTGAACCACAACACCACGTTGTAGTAAAAATAACATCTTAATTTTGATGGTATGCACACATAATATAGAAGAGAAATATCAATAAGAGAATAATATACTGTACCAGGTAAAAAGAAAAATCAAGTTTAACACTTCGTCAGGTTGGGTTAGAAAAAATCAAGGTTTCTTGCGTAAGGTTAGAAAAATCAGAGTTTAACACTTACGTAAGGTTAGAAAAATCAGGTTTAACACCGTAGGTTAAAAAATAAAGGTTTAACACTTATGTTGGGTTAGGTTAGAAATCAAGGTTAGGTTAGGTTTAACACTTACGTTAATTGAAGAGATGGTCGGCGTCTTGAGAATGGCAGCTGGTTCGAGGCAGAGGGCAGATTACTGGCCCTCAGGTGAATCACATCACTATCCACCACAGTTGTCAGGGGCCTCCTGACAAATCCCTCAAAGTCACCAGCACTGTCACTATCACTGGCTTGGGCTGGCTGTGGAGTGGGTTGCGGGCAAAGAAGTCTGTGATGTTACGCTGTGGCTAGTGTTGATGTTGTCGTGATACACCTTGATGTATGGCTCCATAATCTGCAACAGCTGGTTATTGAAGACTTCATAGCCGGTTATCGTCATGGTGCGTTGAAGGATGAGCTTCAGTTTCTCTGCTCGATGGCATCCTTAACATTACCATGTGTTAACTGTGTTCTTCTTGGGATGGCGCACCACCTGCCTCTTCACTGGCGTCATCGGTCTTCTAACATCTATCGGCAGTCACCTCAGGATCCCATCTCCTCCATGTCGTCGTTGGTGGGGTCTCGGGAAGCCTGCAGCTGTAACACTCTGCGCCTTCTCTTGCAAGGTCCACTGCCACTGCAACAGACTGAACCCCACAGTCACAGGTTTGACTCTGCCTCCCACCTGGGATACCTTGCAACACATGCCGCCATGGTGACAGATCGTTGCTACAGACAGCTGATCATGCCTCTAACAAGAAGTCAACAGCTTTCAGGGCGTTAAATTTCTTCCATGTTTGGCCAACTTCTTGATCCGCCAACTCTTGTTCCTCGTCCTCAATGCTGTCGGGTGTCACCCAGGTTCAGCAACTCATCCTTGGTGTTGGTACAGTCGTTTAGAGCTTAAACTTCTTTGTAGAGAATGCAGCTAAGCGTTGCATATCAACTCCTGGTCCATGGGCTGGATTAACGGCGTAGTGTTGGGAGGAAGGAAGACCACTTTTCGTTGGGGTGATGATCCAACAGTAAGGCGTGTGTCCTGGTGCGTTGTCAGGAGCAAAATGTTGAATGGAACATTCTGTTGCTGGAAATTTCTTGGCGTGGGGAACAACAGTCGTCAAACCAGGAGAGGGACAGAGCAGTGAACATCCACGCCTTATGTGCGGTTAGCCAGTGGACATTTAGCGATCTTTGTAGGCGTGCGGCTTGCGTGCTGTGTGGATCACTGATAACACAGGTACGGAGGCATTGGTGGTAAACAGGACTTGATCGCTCCTTCTGCAACATCCGGCCCGACACTTTGGCAGACTTGACAAGAAGGTCTTGGTAGGTAGCTCAAAACAGATCGGATTCATCCATGTTGAACACCTGGTAGTCGATGTACTGTCCTTCCTCCATAATGTCACATAAGAATGGAGAAAAATTACTAGCCGCAACCACGGTCAGCCTCCTCTTCACCACCAATATTATTGTTGGTGATCTTGTTCCTCTTCTTAAACCCTTGCAGCCACCCAGAGGAAGCATTGAAGGGTTTGGGCTCTTCAATTCCCATCGTGCCACTGCTGTGCTACATTCATGTGCCTCTTTGAATCGACACAGCGTGTCCACCTGTGTTCCGTCTTGCCTGGCTGAATCAAGTAGCTCACAAGTAAATTCTCCGTCTTAAAGCACCTTGTTCTGACAGTACTTCAACATTGAAGCACCTGCAGCTTTTGTGATGTTCATGTGTTCTTTTATCTTAGCTGCATCCTTCCATCGTCCGGATCGTAGATTCATTAACACCATGCTGGCATGCAGATCAACCTTCTCGTTCCTTTTCTATGTATTATCTTGTACTGTAACTTAGGGCACGTCATATCTAGGGCGACAAGTAATGAGTTTTCTGGTGGTGGGGGTCCAGTGGAAGCATTACGAGATCAGTGATTATCAGAACAATAGAACACAGTGTCTGCAAGTGACTGGGAGGATCGTAACGATGGCAGCTAGGTCAAGCTTCCCTCTGTGGCAGGGCACGTCTAATACATTAAACCATACAGCTAGCGGCGGAGAAGTAAGGATCGTGGCCCAATCACAGTCCGATACGCCAGCGTCACCGATAACACAACAGAGACATCACTGAGCAACCTAATCGCGCGCTTACCCAACATGGCGGGATGGCGGGAGGTTTGAATCCAAAAATGGCGCGGCGCAGCCAGACCGCCAGCAGCTCTCCGCGTAAATGACCAAATTTACCACGTAAATCAAGCTTCCCGGTTCTGGCAAGGCACCGCGTTAATGACCAAAGGCGTGCGCGTAAATCCAGACTCAACTGTACATCTGCATGTGCGTATTCATGTGCTAAATACTGTACTGTACAATATTGTAAATTTAATAGCCTGAACAAAAATGGAGTGGACTTGAGGGTAGACTCAACATTTTAATAATTTTTCTGATTATTTAAGAGGTTTTTTCCATTATTATTTATTTGTATGTGTTTTGTGTGTGTGTGTGTGTGTGTGTGTGTGTGTGTGTGTATCTACACACACACACACCTATATATATATATATATATATATATATATATATATATTTCTTAAATCCACAATGAAAAGCCGTGGATAAGATAAATCTTGATAAAATCACAGGAAAATGGAAACAACGGAATTACCTTGGCACCGTGCTTTATTAGGAACTTGTCTTCAGAAACAACTAGATTACATGGACTGAAGGGCTTAAATATACAGGGTGACCTAAAAACGAGGTCAGGTGTGTTATATATATATATATATATATATATATATATATATATATATATATATATATATATATATATATATATATATATATATATATATATATATATATATATATATATATGTAAAAGACAGAAACACATAAAGGGAATACAGCTCCTCCCCGACTTACAACCGACTCGACTTACGACCACCCGCACTTATGACCTGCCTCAGTCGTACCAAAATTTTGTCAAATTACAGTGACCCCTCGGTTAACGAACTCAATCCGTTCCAGAAGGTCGTTCGTTAACCGAAAAGTTCGTTAACCGAAACCATTGTTTCAATGGGTTTTTGGGTAATTGGTTCCAGCTCACCAAAAATTTCCTAAATTTAACAAAAATGGTAGAAAAGTTCACTTACTTTGAGGTGTGTATGTAGAAGGCTCCTGGATGATGATGATGATGATGATGGGATTTAGAATGGGGGTGGAGGAGAAGGAAGAAGAGAAGGCATTGGGGTGGAAGAGAAGTCACCCCATGGCGCCATTTCACCCATAAAATTTTAGCTCTCGGTGTAATTCAAGATTATTTTCTTTAAATCAACACTGCACTGCATTATATATTGTCAATATGTAAAATATATTTCAAAATGACCAATAATTTGCTTGGAAACACAGAAAAAAGCATTTAGTTGAAGAGAGTCTCAAGCAAGATGTTACCTCCAGTGAAAACAGAGAGAGACTAAGCCTGTTTGCTGTGTTAAGAGGCTGGATGCCGCACATTAAACTAGTCACTTTACCTTCAATTATGTTCAATAATTGTTAAAATGACTAAAAAATTGAATATTAACCTTTTAAAATTATTGAATAGTATAAACTTCTTGATATTTACTAAAATAGTAAGGAATTTAAGCCCTAGAACCGATTAATGTATTGGCGGACTGATACTAAAGCTGGTTGCCCGGTCAGTGCAAGCGAAAACATGTTGAGGTCGGTTCGTAAGACATTCGTTAACCGAATTTTTGTTCGTTAACCGAATTGAAGATCCTTATGGAAGGCAGCTCGTTAATCGAAATTTCGTTAACCGAGGCGTTCGTTAAACGAGGGGTCACTGTACGTATTTTTTCCCAACGTCAGTACACAGAGAAATTTTCATTTGTAATTCACTTTAAAATCACTGGCAAGCTTAAAAGTGAGAGTTTTGTGGTGCTGAGAAGAAAAAGAGACACCCAAATTAGATTTTCTATGTATTATTTAAGCATTTTCGACTTACGACCATTTCGACTTGCGACGTGGATTTGGGTCCCTAACCCCGTCGTAAGTGGGGGAGGAGCTGTATACATTTCTTTGTACACAAGTAAAAATGTACCCCCCTCTCTTCCCCTCCCCCTCTCCCCCCTGGTCAGCAAATGTTATTTGCGGATTTGGCAATTTGCAGCCATTGTGAGAACCTAACCTGCGAATTTGAAGGGCATGCTGTAATACCCTTTTAATTCA
Organism: Homarus americanus; assembly: GCF_018991925.1. Lineage (NCBI taxonomy): Eukaryota > Metazoa > Arthropoda > Malacostraca > Decapoda > Nephropidae > Homarus > Homarus americanus. The sequence continues at coordinate 7,692 of NW_024740419.1, read as the reverse complement.
TGAAGTATTGTACAGTTTATGGTGAGCATAATCTGTGTGTCACTTATGGAGTTTTGATTTTGAAGTTATTGACCTTTTTCCATTTCCTCTTCCTTGGCAAACTTTAAATACTCTAATCTGATTCAAAATTAATTTACAATTTCAGGTACAATGGGTACTTGCCTCCTTGTGATAAAGGCAGGCGACGTAGTAAATTTGTGCTTCACCGGCGTCCTGGTGCAAATGGTGTGAAACCGGCTAGGCATTATGTTGTTCGAACTCCTCAAAATACACAGGTAAGAGCATAAAATAATAAGTTTTATTTACTGTATATGTCCTCATCAGAAGTTGGGGACATGGGCATGTTTATCTAATCCATCTACCTATAAAAGAGTAATATCTCCACAAGGCGTGAATCCCTTTTAACCAGAACTCCCTGATAGCCAGAATTGAAATTTTCTCGGAAAATTGTTCTCAATGCCGTAATTTTCCAGAAAATTACGGCTTTGGAAAATTTTTTCTGAGGTGCACATTTTTTGGAAAATTTCCCCGGAACCCAGAAAATTACGGAGATGGGGGATTTTTTTCCAGCTTTGAGAGTTGAAAAAATACATCATTCTGGAAAATTTTGAGAAAATTCTGGTACCCTGAGAAAATTTTCTGAATACAGTACCGGTACCTGGAAAATTCCGGGGATGAGGGATTTTTTCCGGCTGTGAGAGAGTTGTCTTGTTATGCATAAATCTCTCATTTCCGGAAGTGCTCTGCACCAGTTGTTTTGGCTAACGGAGATATCGCATTCATCTTTCTGCCTGTCTCCATCCAACATTTGAGTGAAATTTTACTTAAATCACCTTGTTTTAATAAAAGATTCTAAAATTGGATACTTTTACCATTTCATAGCCTGTCACCTGGCTTTAGAGTACAACTCGTGTATGGTCAGACAAGTCTTGGGGTGAAAACTTAGGGTTTTTATGGTACCTCCTCATCATGTACAGCTTCGATAATATAGTACAGGAGTCAGATGCACTAACATATTTAAGTCACGTCACCCTCTGCTGGTTCACTTGGGGGATCGTCCCGCTGGAACTTTTTTATTTATTTATTTATGGCTGGATTTAAATGAAAATTTAACATAATTTAGGATCATCTTACAGTGTTTCCATTAAAATTCCAACAAATTTGGGTAATAATTTTTTTATTATATATTTTTCAATCTTTTTTTAAAATTGAAATACAACAAATATTTTTTATGGAAAATATTTACACCCATTCAATGAAAAAAAAAATAAATAAAAATCCTTCAAATTTTTTGCATATCTAATTACCCTGTACTTAGGTCTAGTAATTTTTAGAGTTACACTGACTTTCTAGCATGGAATATTCTCCTATCATTGGGTGACTCTAATAGTGTTTGAAAATTGAAAATCATCCAATAACTTTTGGAGTGATTTCCAATTTTATGTGCAAAATGTTTGTTTTGAGATACAAGCCTCTGAAGATTTACAAATTCTTGGCATCTGGTGCTCTCCTAATTTTGCACGTTATTACTTGCTAGAGAGCAAGGGTATCAAATGGCACCACCTTTATCGTTGTTACCAGGTTTAGAACTCCTTAGAATGACCCAGGTTCACACACTGAATTTTGTCTACTTTTCTTCTTATGTGGTGTCCGGTGAGAAGCATCTTACATCAAAATGTCATAAGGGAAGGACTGGTGGTAGCAAATACAAGGGAGAAAAAAAGATGCCTATTAGCCAAAGATGTGGTCTAAAAATGACTGAGGAAACTGTGTAAATACTTGGGCAAATTGAGGGCAACATAGGCCTATTCTCCATACAGGATAATTGAGCACCGAGAAGGATTACATGATTTCACTACTCTGCAGAATGGCTGATCGGTGTTGCCAGATGAATCTTTTCCGAGTTTAAATAGATATACAATATAGTACAGTAAACCCTTGAAAGCCTGGACAATTATCTGGACTTTTACTGATTTTTAGGGGTGGGGTTCTGGGAGGCCACTGTGTACTTAGCAGCCACTCATTAGCACCCCACCCCCTTTGATGACCCTTAAGGGGCTTGTCAGCCAGAAAATACGAAAATATTTGAAAAAATCTCCAAATTTGAAGAAAAAAGTGTGCCCTGAAACCTAAATGTTATTGTACCTCGGTGATACAGGGTATTACACCAAGGTACAATCACATCTAGGTATTGAGAAAACTACATTTATTTATGTCTAATCCTAAGTAGGCAGCTCCTAGGTAGTAGGCAGTTATCAAACAGGGAGATACTACCGCCTGGGAAGATATTGAAAGCATAATGTGTTGTCTAATGGTAGACCCTGCTGCCATATGGCACCACAAAATTGTGACCAAGTCCCAGGCTGCTCATCTGACTTTCTGCCTCATTTACACACAATTGCAGGGTCTCAATTGTTTCTTTTACTATTGACAACACAACGTACATAATGTATGTCGTTTCTCACTACTGATGTATTTTGTATTTTTGTATTATTTATGGTTATTAGTTTTATTATTTTTATTACTGCATATATTACCAGTATGTTAAATAAATGTTAAAATGACTAAATAATTTTAAAATAAAACATGCAAAAATATTAAACGGCACAACTTTATTGATATTTACTCCATTGGAAACGAATGTAAACATGGAACAGATTACTGAATTGGCAGACTAGCCCATCAGCTGATCAGCTGATGCTCACAACAAAATGTGATGATCGTAAGGATTTCGTTAATTGAATTTTTGTTCGTTAACCGAATTGAAGATTCTTATGGGAGGTAATTCGTTGACTGAAATTTTGTTAATCGAACCGTTCGTTAACCAAGTGGACCCACTGTATACATTTGGGTGAAGTTTTATATAATGTAAGGGTGCTTTTACACCTAGAACAATTATTTCTTTTACTTTTTTCACAAAACTGTACGTAGGATGGTCTGTGCATGTAACCGAGTAAAATTAAATGAAGAGAGTTACGTATATCTACCCATAAATACGAGTTGAAAAATAACCATAACACCTCACAGCTTGGCCCAGTAGCCTGGTGGTTACAGTGACGAGTCTAAGCTGTCTACAATGCCATGACTAATTACTATTAAGCCAGTATTATTGCCAGTATTTGAAGAGCTAGTGATGCAAGGAAGCATCCTGAGTATACTCGATTATGAGGCGAGTCATCTCCCAAAGTGTGCATACGCATCTGCGTAGGTGTTCAGGATCTCCTGTAGGTCGCATTCAGTGTGAGCGACAAGGGTGAGGTTGGCTGCATACTGAAGCTCATTAATAGAAGCTTCCGACATCTTTGTTCCTGCCTGGAGTCATCTTATGTTGAAAAGACCCCCCTTCACCTGGTACTCGATGTTGACCCTGCCGGCTAAATTGGCACTGGCATGAGTAAGGAAGGTAGCCAAGAAAATGGAGAAGAGAGTTGGTGCCAGTACACATCCTTGTTTATCCCCCGTTTGGGTGGGGAAAAACTCAAGACTGGGTGCCATTGTGCAGGACACTGCTGTTCGTGCCAGCGTGGAGTTGCCTCACATTGGTGATGAATTTTGGTGGGCAGCCAAATTGGCTAAGGATCCACTAGAGCAGTGCTACTCAAAGTGTGGTCCGCGGACCGGTGCCGGTCCGTGAGCCATCGTCTGCCGGTACGCGGAGAGTTTTCAGAAAAGAAAGAAGCGATAGACATGTTCCACACCACGTGACACTGCCGGGACATCTGACTCGGTCTTTTTTTTTTTACGTTTTCATTGTAGTTTTTATATTTATTATGGCTATATTTTTCATTTACTCACTCATGTTAAAAGTCATTGCTATGCAACTAACGAATGCGATATAATGAACAGCAAAACAGCGAACTGAAATACGTATAACAACACCTTCATGATGATGTGGCGTTTGACTCTGTGGGAACCACACCTGGGGATATCAATAGGGCGCATCACCTTGTGTTGCCAGAATTGCCACGTTTCTCGGCCACCAGTTACGCCATATCCACCCAAAACATAAATCTTTTTATTTTAAGTATGGTAGTTATTTAATTTCGGATAAAATAAATGTATGCATCCCATTAAAAGAAATGGCCGATTTTTTACTATGCGTGCCAGCCGTGAAGGGTGTCACACAGCTGGCAACCCTGCTATTCCACACGTGTGGATCAGCAGTCTGTGATGTCAGGTCACAGGTCAGTGGTTAGTTACCATCAAGAAGTGGAACAGAGAGCATCATACGGGTATCTGCGTGTTTGTCATTTGGGACCCCATCCCAACCCACTGATCTGAAAATGTAAGTACTAATAATCTTAAAGGCCGGTTCACACTATTCCTGTGTAAATTTGAAAAACAAAAAATTATTGTGGGACATATCTCAAAAGATTTTCCTGGGGGGGGAGGGGGGGGCCATAGGCCCCGGGATTGGCTCGCTTCGCTCGCCAGTCCGTGGCACATTGAAAAAAACCATGCCGGTCCGCCACATCAGATAGTTTGAGAAGCGCTGCACTAGAGGGCTTCCCTGTTGACCGAGTCGAAGACCTTGGTTAGGTCAATGAAAGCCATGTACAGGTCACGACACTGTTCTCTGCACTTTTCCTGTATCTGGCGGGCATCAAAGATCATGTCAGTGATGGTCTAAAGCCACATTGAGATTCTGGGAAGTTTTCGCCTCAGGAAGAAATCTGTTTATGAGGACTCGGGCGATAATCTTGCCAGCAACAGACAGCAGCGAGATCCCACGGTAGTTGCCACAGTCTGACCAGTCTCCCTTGTTCTTATAAATATTGACTATGGAGGTGTCTTTAAGAGCTTGGGGGATTTCCTCCTTTTCTCATATCTTCTCCAGGAGAGAGTGGAGATGGCTGGTAAGCAGAGGTCTCCTGCTTTATACACCTTGGCTAGAATTTCATCAGGCCCTGGGGCTTTGTTATTTATCATCTGTTTGATGGCAGTAGCTACCTCATCCGGGGATGGAGGAAAGCTGAGGTGAGTCAGCTGTGGATGCTGAAGGACCTGCTGGGCAGTCAGGGCATCCACATTGGTGTTTCGGTTGAGCAGTGAATGGTAGTGCTCTTTCCAGCACTGAAGGATGCTCCTTCTCCATCTTTAATTAGAGAGTTACCGTCGGATGAGTGGAGGGGGGCTGCGCCACGAGTGATGGGCCCAAAAAATGTTTTAGTGGAATAAAAAAATTGGTGCATCTTCTGCTGATCTGCAAGTTTTTGTGTTTCACAAGCTTTATTTTTAAACCATTTATTCTTTAGATTGCAAAGTTCCCGCTGGGCTGCCGCTGTCTTCTTGTGGAAGGTATCAGCTTTGGTCAGAGACTGAGGGTTGTTTTCCCAGTCAGTAAAAGCAGCACATTTATCATCGACGAGTACATTGATTACTGGGTCATTTTCATCAAACCAGTCCTGGTGTATTCTTTTGATCTGGCCGAAGGCTTCTGCATGATTTTGTCATGACAGTGTTGTAAATACCCCATTCGGCACTGGGGTTTGGTTTATTTGTTGTTGGGTTGCTTATCAGCCCATGTTCGCGCTGCTCTCTGAAAGCATGTGCTACCGAGGGATCCTCCAGATGCTTAGTGTTAAAACCTCTTCTGGAGGCTTGCTGCATTTGCTGTTTTGGGGTGACGTGAAGTGAGAGCTGTCTCTGACGAGCTGATGATCAGTGTCGCAGTGGCCTGAGCCACACATGGCACGGGTGATGACATCTCTGCGATCTCTTTCTCTGACAATGATGTAGTCAATGAGATGCCAGTGTTTGGATCGTGGGTGTTGCTACAAACCCGTGAACTTGTCGGCCTGCCTAAACAAGGTATTGATGATAGTGAGGTTGTGTGCAGCACACTTGCTGAGGAGGTGTAGGCCGTTGGGATTACACTTGCCTAGTCCATTTCTCCCTTTGGTTCCCTGCCAAATGTCAGCATCTCTGCCAACTCTGGCATTGAAGTCTTTGGGGATAGAGGTTAGCACTTTGTCAAGGTCGGCCTAAAAGGCCTCCTTGATGTCATCCTCTACATTCAGTGTTGGGGCGTATGCACTGATGAAGAAGGCACGACGTGAGTGATTCAGTGGGACTCGTAGCATCATGAAGCGCTTGTTGGTCCCAATAGTCATTTCAATTAGCCTGTGTAGGATGCATTGGTGGATGGCAAATCCAACTCCTTAAATGCGGTTTCTCTCCGCAGCAGGCTTACCCTGCCAGAAGAAGGTATAGCCAGACCGCCGTTCTGTGAGTTGGCCCTCATCTGGGAGCTGGGACTCGCTGACGGCTGCTATGTCAATGTTATACCTAGCTAGCTCTTTTGCCACAAGGGCAGTTCTTCTTTCAGGATGCTCATTTGTGCCAGTATCCAGGAGGGTCCTGACATTCCATGCAGCCACCAAAAGAGGTTGTATAGTTTGTTTTAGTTTGGATGTGATTTTGATTGTCTTTTCGACCACATAAGGATGACTTTACTGGGTAAAGTTGCCCAGTCAGGTTGGTTCTTTAAGCAGGCTATGTTTAGGGCACCTTTTCTAGCACCCTCCCCATGTAGGGTGAGCAGAGTGTTTCCTCAAAAGGGCTGCTCAGTCGCACAGACAGGACTGGATTGCACTGCTGACTTGATCCCAGTGCATAAACGACTATCTTATCTGTGCCGCCCATGTGTAGAGTTGTGACTAGAGACTCCCGGCAGTCATCTCTGCCAGTCCCCATCACCAATCGTCCGTCGCCATAGGACTTATGGAAGGTAATTCATTAACCGAAATTTCGTTAACCGAGGCGTTCAAACCGAGGGATCACTGTATGTAAAGCCAAAAACGCATAAAGTCAGACACACTCCTAAAATTCCCCTAAATTGCCCTTAAATCAATATGTATATATATATATATATGTATATGTATATGTATATATATATATATATATATATATATATATATATATATATATATATATATATATATATATATATATATATATATATATATATATATATATATATATATATATATATATATATATATATATATATATATATATATATATTTATATATATATATATATATTATATATATATATATATATATATATATATATATATATATATATATTATATATATATATATATATATATATATATATATATATATATATATATATATATATATATATATATATATATATATCTTGATAAAATCACTGCGGAAAATGGAAACAACGAATTACCTTGGCTTGTCTTTATTCAAAGACATCTTCAGAGGCAACTAGATTACATGGACAGAGAGGGCTTAAATATACGGGGTGACCTAAAAACATGAGGTCAGGTCATAATGTTGACATCCACTAATCCACACCAACAACGTGAGGAGCTTAGAAGAGGTTGGTGGCGTGACTAGACAGGTCAGGTCAGAAAAAGGACCCTAAAATAACTGTCATACATCAAGATCAAGGTTTCAAAGCAGTTTAACCTTGGGCCACTGACAAATAAATTTATGTAACATGTCAGTGGCCGAGTTAAACTGCTTTGCTTTTGACGTTTCATGTGGATTTACATGATATATATATATATATATTTATATATATATATACGATTTGACGGGGTTAGGGACCCAAATCCAGGTAGTAAGTCCGACATAGATAAAAAAAAAAATTAAATTAAAAAAATTAATTTAAAAAATAAAATAAAATAAAATTAAAATCTACAATGAAATA